>NC_045767.1:33143375-33446405 GCF_008692025.1 Phocoena sinus
CAACTAGAGAGAAGCCCACACGCCAAAACCAGGAGCCCGTGTGCCACAGCGGAGGATCCTGCGTGCCGCAACGAGGATCGCAACGAGGATCCCAACGAAGATCCTGTGTGCTGCAACTAAGACCCAACGCAGCCAAAAGTAAAATAAAAAATTAAATATTTAAAAATAAATAAAGACAATGGGTTCAAATCCCAATCTGGGTTCTGGCTTGGTTCGAGTCCTGGCCCATCAGTTCAAGTCACAATCTGAGTTGTGA
Organism: Phocoena sinus; assembly: GCF_008692025.1. Lineage (NCBI taxonomy): Eukaryota > Metazoa > Chordata > Mammalia > Artiodactyla > Phocoenidae > Phocoena > Phocoena sinus. The sequence continues at coordinate 33,143,632 of NC_045767.1, forward strand.
GGTTTCACTATTATATTCTCATCTGTATTTACTCCTAACCAGGGAATGAATCTATTCACAGGGACTGCTGTGTTTACCCATTCATTCAAGGCAGAGGTCTTCTTATGCAGACTACCTCACATGTGCTGATCAGGAAATTTCAGATTGTCTGTTTAAAGGTCACATTCCTGGGAAAGGCTGAAACTGCAATTCTGCAAATAAGTCTTGGTTTTCTGCCCTGTGGGTAAATGACTCTATTTGGGCCCTTTATTTCTTTTTCTCTCTCTTTTTTTTAACAGATCTAACAAATTGATAAAACTCTTTAAGCCTCAATTTCCTTATTTATACAATAACCGATACTAACACCTGCTATGGTCTCCTCACAGGGTTACTACTCTGAAGACAAATGCGTCCATAAAATATGAAAGCACTTGATAAACTGTAAAGTACATTAAGTCTAAGACCTGAAGGCATCTGTCCAATTACATGAGAAAGCCTTCAGCCCATAAAGGAATAAATAACTAGTGTGACATCTTCCTTGGCAGTGAAATTTCTCCCCTAGGACTCTCTCTAGTGGCTCAGTTTCAGAAGACTGAGCAGAACTCTATGGGAAAACACAGAACCAAATTTGACCTGTTTCAAGGGTGGTGAGAGGCTGCATGAGAAACTTTTAGAGGAAAGCCTATACTGGTGCCCTGGAGAAAGCAACACCAGGATCCAAGGAAGATACCAGACTCCCACATGCTCAAACAAACTGGGATTGCAGAATAAATGGTCATGGCCAGATTATCACAGGGTTATTGAGGAGAATACACATCTCACTCCTAAATCTGCTTTCTCTCCTAGGTTGTGCCTATTAGCGCTAATATTTTCTCTCCTCAGCTCTTTTTTTTCTCCTTCTTCCTCATTTACTCCAAGTGCAAACAGCTCAGCAAAACTGCAGATATTAGCCAAAAAAGTTACTTCATTTTGGACCTAGGGTTATAGTTTTTAAATTAATATTTACTTTGGCCCACTTTTCACTTTTGTTTGTATTTTTCTCTGACAATCTAAATACTACTAGAAAAGAGTCATTTACAAGACAGCATCTGAGTTGGCCTCCAAGAATAACAAGAATGAAACCTGACATGAGCAATAATCAGGCCGTGAAGGACTCTAGGACAGCCTCTCAGAGTTAATTCCTAAGAGCTTCTTTACAAAACATATTGACACAGATGGATATTGAAAGCTGAAGAGTTTTTATTTCCCTTTCTTTGTTAAATGTGATCTTTTTGATAGATGGATCTACATGGGGAACTTTACAAGAAATTTGGAAAGAGAGTTGGAATCTTCAAGATATTTACCTACAGAGTTTTATGCCTGAGATCACCAATAAAAAATATGAATTTATTATAGAGTATTCAGAAGAAAGTGACAGAGTTCTGGGAGCTTCAGAACAATAGTTTTTTGCATAGTACCCACTAAAGAATGCTGCCTTTAGAGGTAAAAGAGCACATTCTGGAGATTCTTCATAACAGATACTCTAATTTTCAAAGCACTCTCAAGGCTATCAAGCAAATGTGTAAAGAGATATCATAATCTCAATACATCTGTAGTATGAAAATTATTAAATTGCTTTTTGCTTTAATTTTCTATAAAAGAGAAAAAAATATTTTTCTTGCTGCAATCACAGCCAATTTCATCTCTATTTGTTTAGAGAAACAGCTAAATTGGACCACAGAGGTACAAAATCCATGAATTTAAGTATTTTTGAATGCTCAGTTAAGCCTTCTGATTATATCCTATTATGCAGTTCTAGGCATCCTTCTAAGTTACCACTTCTCAGCTCCTCTTTTCTGACCATAACTTCCTCTATCCTGACTTCCTTCCCAATTTTCAATGACTGCTTATCACCCAGCCAGTTGAAGTCTCCAGATTTAACCTTAGAGTCAGCCTTTTCTACCTGATGCATAGGTAAGGCCCTCCACAGCAGCCCACCACTCCGCAGTTCACATGGGCAGTTTTCTCCATCTCTGTGTATAAATTTATAACACACACACACACACACACACACACACACACACCAGCTGTAAGTTGAAAAATGTCTGCAGTTAATTTAATGTAGTGTACCAATGTTAATGTCTTAATTTTGAAAAAGTATACCAGGGTTCTGTAAAATATAACATTAGGAGAAGCTGAGAGAATAGTTTGTACTATCTTTGCAACTCTTCTGCAAGTATAACATTATTTCAAATTAAAAGTTTTTAAAATGTACCAGATATTGCCATTTAACAAATATTTACATTTTCCCAAATTTCATATATATTTTTCTACCAATTTGCCTAATTTCTATCATCTCTATGTTATTTATTCTTTGCTCAACAAATTTATTCTTTTTTTCATAGATTATTTTGTTCATAATTCTTTCTAATCCTTAAGAATGTTTCTTTTCAAACACTCTGTTTACATTTTTACTCATAAGACTTACTGTCTCCAACGTGTAGCATAGGAGTTACAATAACAGGAATGAAAATTATTTTTGTCTTTCTCTACCCTAACTTCTATTTACCTTTCCTTAAAAGGAAGACTTTATCTCATTCCACTTACCCAGAGACCCTATTCTCTTATTCTGAGAATTTACATTCCATTATCCCTTCCTTTTCTAATTAATTTTTCCAACATCAAGTTCTTTAATTGAAACTTTATACAGAATTATGTATTTCTGATAACTTTTTTCCTAATCTCCCTATTGAGTTTAATAATTATGTATTTCCTAGTCTAGATCTGCACTGTCTAATAAGGTAGGCATTGCTGCACATAACAACTGAGCACTTGAAATGGGGCTAGTTCAATAGAGAGGTACTGTAAATATAAAATAAATATATTTCAGACACTCAGTATGAAAAACAACACAAGATATCTTAATTTTTATATTGATTACATTTTAGGGCTTCCCTGGTGGCACAGTGGGCGAGAGTCCGCCTGCCGATGCAGGGGACATGGGTTCGTGCCACGGTCTGGGAAGACCCCACATGCCGCGGAGCGGCTGGGCCTGTGAGCCATGGCCACTGAGCCTGCGCGTCCGGAGCCTGTGCTCCACGACAGGAGAGGCCACAACAGTGAGAGGCCTGCATACCACAAAAAAATAATAAAATAAAATAAAAATATCTTCTAGGATTTAAATACTAAAATCATTATGCAAGGATAGGAGAAAAATATGCATCTCATTCATTCAGTGGCAGAGCCCTGTTGGTGCTGCTACAGATCTACTCCTGGAGTTTGTGCTTCTTGCCTCTCAAGAATTCTTGGTTTCAACCCATTTTCCAACCTCATTCTCGTGTCTTCCAACAATTCTATGAATTCCCTTATGTCTTCAACGAATTCACTTATTGCTGAAGTTAGCCAACATCAGTTTTATTTGTTTGCAAAGAAAGATTCCAATTAATGCAAATATTGATACAAGAAAGAGAACTGATAACAGAGACTTAGAGAACTGTAGGGTATTTGAAACTGCACAGTTGAGAAGGTGAAGATAAATAATGTCATACTTGTATACACATATACATATACTTATATACAAACAGAGATAGAGATGCACACACATATACATTGTATTCCAGGATAGAAACTTTGAAGGCCTATGAGAAAATAACCAATTCAAAGTATTCACTTAGTATCACCTAGAACAATGTCTCCCTGGCACCCTAAAACATTTTGAAGAGCATGAGGAATTAAAGCACCCTATGGTAGGGTGGCTCATTTCCATGAAACTGCAAAAGAATGCCAAGCTTAAAACCTCAAATTACTACCTTAAAGAATGAACTGATGACCATGAAATAGTAGGAATTCAACTGATTCTGTAGTCTAGTAATATACAACTTAATTCTGTGTGTGCCTTTTGTTCGCGGCCATAAGACAATAATCACAAAGATGGGATTCTGGCTACTTAAAAGGGGAAATATGAAGGGGAGGAATGACTCACCCATCCGTCCTTGTCCTCTCCTATGGAGCACCCTCCACTGACTGCCATTGCCTAAGGAAGTTCTTTTCATTCTTTGGAAGTTGCCCTTCCTTCCTGGCTTAAAAAAACCATTATTTCCTTGCCTGAGCAAGCTCCCTTGTAAGAGGTAGTTAATAAATCCTCTAATGCCTTAGCCTATTGTTATTAGACCAGTAACTAGAACCAGACTCCAGAATGCCCCAGGGTATCATATGTAGTACTAAACTTGTATAGAAAAGACTAACAAACCAAAAAAAAAATGGCAAGAATTTGCTGATTTTTACTGTTAAAAGCTGTTTGTCCAAACTTTCAGGGTACATGACTAAGGAAGGCAAAGTTAAATTCAGATTGGTCTGAATTTGTCAAAATCAATGTACTTACCAGAAAATATATTTACAACGTGCCATCTGAAATTCCTACTATGTTCCTAAATTTTATTAGTAAGTTTAATGAACCTAAACCCAACACTGACACTCTAAAGGAATTTGACATGCCAAAAATCCTCAGGCATAATATAGACAAAATTCAAAGGCTTTGAGAAATCGGAAAAATAAAGTTTTGCTGCTACCATTCATGCATATGTCCTTGCTTTGCTTTGGAAAACTGCTCAGAGACTGAGGCTGTCTTCGCCAACAACTTATTTAGCACAGTTCACTGTGGGAATTATAACTTGTAATAATAATACTTCACAAGCCAACAGCATACAGGATCATGTCTCTTAATAAGCCAATAAAGTATGTTATTACATACTCCAAACCAATGAGAGATTAATTACACTATTGTTCCAGGCAGAGGGGAGGTGAAAGAAATAAAGTCAAATTTAGTTGAGGTGTACATTTCTATGAGCTGGTTTTCGGAAGAGTCAGCTTAGCCAACCAAAAGTTGACGTCCAGCTGCCAGTGCAAATCAAAAGTCTCTTGTTACTAGAACACAGTGTTAGTGGAATAATGGTGCCGGTGTTGGCAGGCAAGGTGGTCTGCTTTGAAGGTCATCACTCCAAGGACTGTTACACAGCTTTGCCACTACCTATGAGGAGCAGCCTTGCCAAAGCAGGAACAGATGTCCCTTCTCTTCCAGAGACCTCTGCAAGGTTTAACACCACTGCCAACAAAGAGTAGCCTGACCACATGGAAGCAAGTCTCTCAAGATCTTCAAAGAGCTATTCAGATCTGCAAAGAGTAGCCTTGCCCAGACCAAACACTCGCGGTAAAAGTCCTCACAAATTCTTGGTATTTAAAGCTTAAATATCCATGACATCACAGCCGGTCCTCCATACGTGCATACCGACAAGGACAGCAATTTTACTGACATAATCCTGACACAGCCCCCCACATACACAACGTCATCCTTAGGTAAGAACTTCACTTAAGCCACAAACAAGTAGAGCAAAACAACTTCACTTAGTAATAAACAAGTGGATGTGAAGCCATAACAAACCAATAGACAACACTCCTCATTTTCTCCCTAACTTCATCCTTTAAGAGAGGTAAAAAGAAACTCCCTTTACTAAAATGTTGTGATATATATTGGTATAGCAGGCATCAGTATCTGTAAGTCACACTGACTGTTCCCCCTAAGCTCATAATCATTATGAAAGACACTATAGTTAAAACAGTCTCCAAATCTCAGTGGGAATGAAAAAAAACCCTGTAGAGGCGAAGTCTAGGGCATTACACCAGAAGGAAAGTATCTGAGATGACTATAATAACTAGCAGTAATTCAAATAGTTTCATCTGTATAAATCTCTGGTGATGGTTAATTAATCACAAAGTCCTGGAGAATGAATTATATATGCAAAATATGAAGGTTTTATCTGATTTACATGACAAAAAATACAAGTAAAAAATTTAATTTGAAAAATATAAAGAGAAAAATTCAATCTGAGAAAAAGGACTGATATTAACTACCACAAAGAGGAAGGCAAAAACAACAAAAAAGTGGTAAGTTGGCACTGATCCTTTTTTGGCCATGGGAAGATCTGTGAGTACTGGCAACCAAACGAACTTAGGTTTAAATAATTTTAAGACACCATTTACAGAAGAGAAACTCTGAATGCCCAATAAATATATGCTAGATAATCAATCACACTCGTAATTAAGAAAGTACAAGGTAAAACAAAACTGAGATGGTTTGGTACATATCAGAAAAGTCTGACAATATTAAGGTTTGTACTTTGTTTTATGTTGTAAGTTTATACAACCATATTAAAGAACTATCAATACTATCTATTAAAGCTAAAGGTAGATTTTTCCCTAATACCTAGAAATTCTACTTCTAGGTACATAAAGAATTATATGTTGCAAAAGACATATACAAGAATGTTCATTATAATATGGACTGTATAGCCAAAATAAATTTTTAATTATCTAAATGTCCATCAAAAGGGTAAAGATAAATTATGGTATATTCATACAATGCAATAATAAATAATAGTTGAAATACATTAGATAGAGCTACTTCTATCCATATAGATAAAATATCAAAAATATAACATGGAACAAGAGAAACATGTTAGCTAAGGATAGTTAAGGTATGATCCCTTTCAGATGAGATTTAAAAACACATAAAAGAATCTATCTAGTGTTGATCAATGATAAACTTATAGGAAAATATGTGTAAATGTAGTCTCTTAGATACTAAAAGTTCTAAACTAAAAGTCTCAGAAAATAGGTACAAATTTTTATGAATCTGTCAAAAGGTTTAACAATGAGAAGAACCACTCCCACTTCTAAATCTCTGGTTTCCATATACATGGCTGTAAAAATAAAATAGCACTGTATATCTGTATATATTGGTTACTAACATAAATATATACGTAAATATATATAAACATATTCGTGTATGTATATATATATGCATATATATTGCATTTGGGGCCCCAATCATGGAACTGAGTCACTGCTATGCCATTTTTTAGTACTATAAAACCAGGTGCTTTTAGGTATAGAAGTATCTAATAAAATCAGAACATCCCACGTTGTGTTACTACAGCATATCAGGTATTTTTTACTACACATATCAGGTATTTTTTAAGTCCACATAAGCTAACACTTACAGAGGTATAATAACTAGGGACAGCAAACCCAAGTCTAGAATGATTATTCCAGCAAGGATAAATTTATATGTTTCCTCCAAGATAAAAGTGGAGAATAATCAACCTGAAAACATGGAATTGACAGCTGACCTCAAGATATGGTATCATCAAGTATCACCACAAAAATGAATGCTTCCTCAAAGCCTTCCTTGTCGTCTATGTCAGGTTAGTGTTCCTGTATCAACTAGTAGCTTCCATATTATAGTATTTATCACATTTTATTATAACCGTATTAAGGGTCTATTGTTACCATTAGACCAAGCTCCAATAAGGAAAAGAGTTTTATGTACCTTGTTTACTGCTGAACTCTCAACTCCAAGATAATGACTAGCAGGTAGCAACTGCTCAGAAATACTATGAAATGGATGGTTATTCAAGAATTGACAGATATCAATTAAATATTCTAGTTCATGTGAAAATGTAAGGCACGTAAACACTTCATTTCCAATGAGCAAAGGAAGGCTTCTTGTATAATAATAATAGGTGACATTATAGAGTGCTTACTATTCACCAGACACTGTTTTAAGTCTCATTTAACACTCACTCACCCAAGGATCTCATATTATCTTTGTCCTCAGAAAGGTTAAGTACACCTTAGCTTCTGAAGCACATTTGGTCCACAGACATATTTTGGGGGTCTGCTCACTACAATTAAAAATTTTCGGAATGCGTTAAGATGGACAAAATGGCAGACGTTCATAATACATCCCACCACCACCACCTACTGAATTTCACTTGCCAGCTTCAGTGGGTTTTTTTGCCACCTGCCTGGTCCCTGAAAGCATTTAAATTAGTTACCCATGCCATAAACAGCAAATGTAATTATTACTTCTTTCTACTCACATGGTAATAATTTTCCAGCTTTCTGCAAGTGGGTGAGTGACTACATATAGTGTTCCCCAGTGGATTAGGACCAGAGGAACTATCCAATTTTCTGTGCGCCCCTGAGGGGGCCAATTAAATAGTTTTAAATATGGGAGCAGGGAGTTCCAGAGGTCAGCCTGAATTGGGTGCGATAAAATTTCAGACATTTGTAAGCATGTCAAATAGATTAGTAGAGTAAAACAGCTGAAGATTTTGCTTGGAAGCTGGTAAACCTTACAGAAATAAGATATTCCTAAAGGAAAGTGAAGTTAATACTCACCAAACTGGTCTAAGAACAATAGTTTGTCATAAATGCAATGGGATGATTTTGAGTTTAGTAAGTTTTTTCCAGCAAGCTTCTGGTGACTGAATGCAGAAAAGGAAATTACGGCAGATGTTGTATCACAGTCAAAAGCAAAACTCCAGATTTTATTAATACTTGATATAGCTCATGCCATGGAAGCCAAGCAATGACCTATTCAAATCTTTATTGAAAAGAGAATGTTTAACAACTCCAATAATTATATAATTTCTCAAGTTTCCTTCAAATTCTTCCACCTTCCAGTAAAACCTAATAAATTTACCCACTTATACCCAACCTCAGATTAGGGTGGTGGAAAGACAGGCGTAAAACAACTTATCTGGAAAAATAACATTTTGCTTTTCCCTGAAATCTCTCTTCTGGTTTTCTCCTGTGAGCTCATGTCACCTTTAATTTTTGACACACACCAAAGAATCTGTTACTAGACCTCTTGGACTTAGGTTTCTGCATATGTCAAGTGTGATCAGGTTAGTCAGCTAAGACCCAGGATTATCTAGACCACAGACCATCTTGAGAAAAGGTGAAAGGTCAGGAGGCTATCAGGGGGTGACTCCATCACCCAACTCTGGAGCAGTTGAGACTCCGGACACTAGGATACTCCCTCAATACCTTTAAAGGCATCCTAACACCTACATCTGCCTGAAAGTCCTATGCACATTTCAAGTCACAAATCAAATGCACCTCTCTCAATAAAACCTTCATATATGCAATTCATCACAATTTGTCTTTCTTTCTCTACTCTTCCAAGACTTCAATTTTACCCCTATTACAGCATTCACTGCCATCTCTGTTGTACTAATTGTTTGTATCTCCTCAACCAGACTGCAGCTTCTGGGAGAAAAATATGAGTTCTGTATCAAGTTTCATACTGAATGAAACTGACTTCATAAAGCCATGAGGCTCTTGAGTTTGGACAAGTACAGCATTTCCTACTGTTTCAGTCTGTTCTAGCTGAAAGTTCTGCATTATAATCTGAGCCTAAACTAACCTCAATGTTAGAATCTGATAGTTGGCCAATGAAGAATAAGAAAACGATCTAAGTGTTCAGTTTTTCTTATTGCCTATATCTTGAAGCAGGTCCCACTATTATCATCACTTCCATTTAATAATGGAGGTGGTTAATAAAGTGCACTGAGATAAACTGTTCATATGGGAGAGGGTTTCAAACCGGGGAGCATAATCCTCAAATTAGGAAACAAGGGAAATTGCCTCACATAAAATGCCATCACACTCAGGAAGTATATTTCATAGGAAGGAAGTTATTAAAGAGCATAAGTGAGCTCAACTAACACCTACATTTATATTTGGAACCAATCAAGAAAAATAAATAAACACAAATGAGAATTCTCTTAGATTGGAAGGTTCCAATATTCTAATAGAAAAAGACACTAGCTAAAAACTCTGGAATCTTTTCATTCCTAAATAGATATTCAATTTTCCCCTTGTTTATAAATTTTCAAAGTTGGAGTAGATTTACATAATGGATATGTTTTCCAAAAGAACATTTTATGAGATAAATCCATTTCTTGTTTCTAAAGATAAAACTGCATAAGCAAAGGAAAGAAAATCATGAATTCTAAGAGCTATAAAATTATAAAATGTTATTTTAAAAATGATAATGATGCATAATTAACAAAAAAGGAGCTCATTCTGAAAATGACAAGCCTTCTACCCTAACAAGGAAGTCAAATACCTAATACTTTAAACTTAGATATCTGACATGATTCAATTCACGATTATATGGAGAAGAGACAACCTGGATAATGAACATGGTAACAAGCTTAATACTGTTGTTGAAATGTTATTTTTAGTTACAAGATCTCTATGTATTTATTACTTCAAGTTGTCTCTGCACCCTACATTTATGGGTAGTAATTTTTAAAAAAGCTATATAGATTTAAGATGTTTAGAATCTTGAAAAATAAGGCAGCATATTTCACTAAAGTCCTCCTCCACCACCCACTCTCCCAACAAGAAAACCTCTCTTCCAGAAATGCATCTACTAACACCTGCTAGTTTAATTTTGGTTTATCATCACTACTGAAATGTTAGGAAAAGTTAAACATAAGTACCCACCCCTTTCAAATCACAGAAGTGTCAACTCTCCTCTAAATAAATCATACAACTATTCTATAGGTTTTAATGACCAGATCAGACGTACACTGCTTCCTCAATCATCTGATAGCACAAGAAACATCTGTTACCTTTTCCAGAGAAGAATTTTTTCCTTTTCATTTTTTCTGAAGCTCATGGGCACCCAATCACATTAAGCAGCAGAAACAGGATAGAATCTTTCTACGCTTATTTGAATCAATCAGCTGGAGGTCAATTATACAGCAGTAAAACTGACCAGGACCCAGGAGCACAGGTTGAAATTCAGCTACTAAGTTAAACCTACATCATCACTGTAATTGTCCTATGATCGTTTTGCTGGATCTTATATCATTTTATTATAAATAACTTTTCATGTTCTAAGATGCACCTTCTCTACACAGTGGCTTTACAATTATTTCAACTATCTCCTATTAATTTTTTTATGATAATAGAACTGTACTATTCTATTTAGTCTCCATTTTGAATCCCTGACTAGCATTCAGGAATTTTTAAATTACATTACAATTTTATTTTTTAACTTATTATGCTTTTCAACACTATTTAGAGTTAAGATGCTTTATCATTAAATGTATGTTATTAGTCCCTATGTATTATTAGTTTACATAACATTGTTCCAGTGCTAAGAGTGTTTTAAACTCCTCTTAGTATAGATCCCAGAACTCTGACCTAACTTCCCCATTGAGCTACACACTCATACATTAACTGCCTTCTGGAGAGATCTACTTAGACATCCCACAGATACTTGAAACTCAACACGTACAAACCACATTTTTTTTTTTTTTTTCAGTACGCGGGACTCTCACTGTTGCGGCCTCTTCCATTGCGGAGCACAGGCTCTGGACGCACAGGCTCAGTGGCCATGGCTCACGGGCCCAGCCGCTCCGCGGCATGTGGGATCTTCCCGGACCGGGGCGCGAAGCCGTGTCCCCTGCATTGGCAGGCGGACTCTCAACCACTGCGCCACCAGGGAAGCCCAAACCACAATTTTTTGATTTTGCTTCAACTGTGATCTCTTACCTTCTGCTGGAATCCTCAGAGTCCCCAAATAAAAAATGTGATGAGCATCCTTGACTTTTAATTTTCCTGTAATTTCTGTAGCCAATTATATATCAAGTTTTGTGAATTACCATTTATAAATCTCTCTCAAACTTATCCTTTTAACTCTATTCCTACTGATAATACTGTGGTTTGGTTTCCCATTATTTGTCTTCTAGATATGAATTCAAAACACACCTTTATCAAACTGTGACCATGACTAATCTTAATCCATCTGAACCTCAGTTTCCTTATCTGTCAAATAAGAAATATTAGATTCTAATTACTGTTTTGTTTTGATTATGAAATGTAATAAGAAATATAGGTTAAGCACGTGGACAGTGTCTAGCTTATAATAAGTACTCATTAAAGCTGCATTTACAGTTATAAAATAAATAAGTCACAGGGATGTAATGTACAGCATAGGGAATACAGTCAATAATATTGCAATAACTTTTTATGGTGACAGGTGGTTACTAAACTAATCATGGTGATCAATTCATAATGTATGTAAATGTTGAATCACTATGTTGTACACCTGAAACTAATAAAATATTGTGTGTCAACTATACTTAAATTTAAAAAATTAAGAAAACAAAAAATAAAAGAAACCAGGAAAGTGGGCATAAAAGCCATATTTGCAATAGATTTTATTGATTTACTAAGAAAAAAAAAAAAAAAACAGTACTTAAGAGTCTATGTTTGGAGGACCAGCCAAGATGACAGAGCAGAAAGACACTGAGCTCACCTCCTCTCAAGAGCAAACCAAAACCATAACTATCTTCAGAACAGTCATCTATGAAAAACACTGAAACCTACCAGAAATGAACTACTACAACTGAAGTCATAAAGAAGGAACTACATTGAGACAGGTAGAAAGGCATGGATTCACAATATAATCAAGTCCCATAGGCTCAGGTGGGCAACCCACAAAATGGAGAATTATACTGCAGAGGTCCTCCCACAGGAGTGAGAGTTCTGAGCCCCACATCAGGCTCACCAGCCCAGGGGTCCTGCACCAGGAAGACGAGGCCCCAGAACACTTGGCTTTGAAGGTCAGTGGGGCTTACTTTTGGGAGTCCCAACAGACTGAGGGAAATACAGGCTTCACTCTTAAAGTGCGCACACAAAATCTCATGTGCACTGGGACAAAAGCAGTGATTTGACAGCAGTCTGGGCCAGACTAACCTGCTGGTCTTGGAGAGTCTCCTGGAGAGGTAGGGGTCAGCTGTGGCTCATCCTGGGGACACAGACACTGGCAGCAGCCATATTTGGGAGCTCATTCTACTGCATGAACCCTGGTGCTGGAGGCTACCATCTTGGTTCATTAATGCCAAGACCCGGCCCCACCCAACAGCCTGTAGGCTCCAGTGCTGGGACGCCTCAGGCCAAACAACTAACTGGGTGGGGACATAGCCCCACCCATCAGAAGACAGGCTGCCTAAAGACATCCTGAGCCCACAGCCACCTCTAGACATGCCTCTACATACAGCCCTGCCCACCAGAAGACCAAGACCTAGCTCTACCCACCAGTGGGCAGGCATTAGCCCTGCTCTCCAGGAAGCCTGCATTAGCCTCTAGAACAGCCTCCCCCACCAGGGGGCAGACACCAGATGCAAGAAAACCAAAATCTCTCAGTCTGCAATCCAGCCCACCAACAGTAGGACAGACTCTCACCTGGGATGAGCTGGGCCCCAGCCCTGCCCACTAGCAGGCCAACACAAGCTTTGGGAAAACATGGACACCATACCTAACTGTGTCAGGAACACAGTTCCTGAGCTCTGGGATCCTCGGGCCCTGTAACTAGACTCCAGAACCTGGCTCTGCCTGCAAGTAGTACAGCACTAAGCCCAGGACCTGCCTTCACCCATCAGTAGGGGAAAAACAGCCCCAGAATTTTCTGAACTCTGACTCCGCCAACCAGTGAGCAAGCACTAGCATCGAAGCTCCCTGGTGTTCTGCAGTCAGCAGCTTCCTGAACAGATCCCGCTAACCAACAGCCAGCCAGCCAGCAAAAGGCAGAGCCTAGCAACCAACCAGGCTAAGGGCCAACCAAGCCTACCAGACCAGCCACACAGTCAGCCTGCTACAACAGAAGGACCCACACAGCCCTCTTAGGGGGAATCTCTACAGCATATAGCTTGGGTGAGGAAGAGGAGTGTGCTGCAGGGAGCCACAGGACTTCTTCTACAGAGGGCAACTTCTCCAAGGTTGATAAACATAACTAATCTAACACATACACAAAAATACCAATGGCAACTTAGACAAAATGAGGCAGCAGAGGAACATGTTCCAGATGAAGGAACAAGATAAAACCCCAGAAGAACTAAGTGAAGTGGAGATAGGGAATCTACCTGAGAAAGAGTTCAGAGTAATGATTGTAAAGATGATCAACTAACTCAGGAAAAGAATGGATGCACAGAACAGAAATCAGAATTTTTCAGCAAAGAGTTAGAAAATAAAAAGAACAACCAAGTAGAGATGAGGAATACAATAAATGAAATGAAAAATACACTAGAAGAAATCAATAGTAGACTAAATGATACAAAAGAATGGATCAGTGAGCTGGAAGACAGAGTAGTGGAAATCACTGCCACTGAAAAGAAAAAAAGAAAAAAGAATGAAAAGAAATGAGGACAGTTTAAGAGACTTCTGAGACAACATCAAGTATACTAATATTCACATTATAGTGGTCCCAGAAGGAGAAGAGAGAGCAAAAGGGCCTGAGAACATATTTGAAAATGTAATAGCTGAAAACTGTCCTAACCTGGGAAAGGAAAGAGTCACCTAAGTTCAGGAAGCACAGAGAATTCCATACATGATGAACCCAAAGAGGAACACACCAAGACACACTGTAATTCCAATGACAAAAATTAAAGGTAAAGAGAGAATATTAAAATCAACAAGGGAAAAGCAACAAATAACATATAAAGGAATACCCGTAAGACTATCAGCTATTTTTCAGCAAAAACTCAGCAGGCTAGAAGGGAGTGGCACGATATAGTCAAAGTGATAAAAGGGAAAACCTACAATCAAGAATACTCTACAGAGCAAGGCTCTCCTTCCGATTTAATGGAGAGATCAAAAGCTTTATAGACAAGCAAAATCTAAAAGACTTCAGCACCACCAAACGAGCGGTACAACAAGTGTTAAAAAAACTTCTCTAGAAGAAAAAATATAAGGTCATAACTAGGAAAATGAAAAAGCACACCATTAAGGTAGGAAATCATCCACACACAAAGCTGGTAGGGAAGTTAAAAGACAAAAGTAGTTAAATCATTTATCACTACAATAAGCAGTTAAGGGATACACAAAACAGTGAGATGTAAAACTATCAAAAACAGTAATTGTGAGGGGGGAGAGTACAAATGCAAGGTTTTTAAAATGCATTTGAAACTAGGAGACAAGCAACTTAAAACAATCACACACACACAAACTATACAAAAACCTCACGGTAACCACAAACCACAAATCTGTAATAGATATACACATAAAAAAAGAAAATAACACTAAAGATAGTCATCAAATCACAAGAGAAGAGAAGAAAAAAGAAGAGGAAAAAAAGACCTATAAAACCAAATCCCAAACAACAAAATGGCAACAAGAACATATACATTGATAATTACCTTAAATATAAATGGACTAAATGCTCTACTCAAAAGGCAGAGAGAGTGGCTGAATGGACACAGAAACAAGACCTGCATATACGCTGCCTACAAGAGACTCACCTCAGATGTAGAGACACACAGAATAAAAGTGAGGGGATGGAAAAGGTATTCCATGCAAACAGAAATCAAAAGAAAGCCAGAGTAGCAATACTTATATCAGACAAAAGAGACTGTAAAATAAAGACTTATACAAGAGACAAAATAGAACACTACATAATGATCAAGGGATCAACCCAATAAGAAGATATATAACAATTGTAAACATATATGAAACCAACATAGGAGCACCTCAACATAGAAGGCAAATATTTACGGACATAAAAGAAAAAACTGACAGGAATGCAATAACAGTAGGGGACTTTAACACCCCACTTAGCATCAATGGACAGATCATCCAGACAGAAAATCAATAAGGAAACACTGGCCGTAAATGACACATTAGAGCAAGTGGACTAACTGATATGTATAAAGCATTCCATCTGAAAGCAGCAGAATATACATTCTTCTCAAGTGCATGTGGAACATTCTCCAGAATAAATCACATGCTAGGCCCAAAAACAAGCCTTGGTAAATTTAAGAAAATTGAAATCATATCAAGCATCTTTTCCAACGACAATGCTATGAGGACAGAAATCAACTACAAGAAATAAACTGTAAAAAAACACAAAACACATGGAGGCTAAACAATATGCTACTAAACAACCCAATGGATCACTGAAAAAAATCAAAGAGGAAATCAAAAAATTCCTAGAGACAAATAAAAATGAAAACACAAGAATCCAAAACCTTTGGGATACAGCAAAGGCAGTTTTAAGAGGCAAGTTTATAACGATACAAGCTTACCTGAGGAAATAAGAAAAATTTCTAACAACCTAACCTTACACGTAAAGGAACTAGAGAAAGAAGAACAAACAAAACCCAAAGTGAGCAGAAGGAAAGAAATCATAAAGATCAGAGAAGAAATAAATGAAATAGAGACTGAAAAAAACAAAAGCAAAGATGAATGAAACTAAAAGCTGGTTCTTTGAAAAGATAAACAAAATTGATAAACATTTAGCCAGACTCATCAAGAAAAAAAGGGAGACAGCCCAAATCAATAAAATCAGAAATGAAAAAGGAGAAGTTACAATCGACACCACAGAAATACAAAGGATCATAGGAGATTACTATGAACAACTATTTGCCAATAAAATGGACAACCTAAAAGAAATGAACAAATTCTTAGAAAGGTACTATCTCTTAAGACTGGAAAAAATAGAAAATATGAACAGAACAATTACCAGTAATGAAATTGAAACAGTAATTTAAAAAATCCCAACAAACAAAATTCCATACCAGATGACTTCACAGGTGAATTCTACCAAACATTTAGAGAAGAGTTAACACCGATCTTTCTCAAACTGTTCCAAAAAATTGCAGAGGAAAGAATACTTCCAAACTCATTTTATGAGGCCAGCATCACCCTGACACCAAAACCAGACAAATATATCACAAAAAAATGAAAATTACAGGCCAATATATCACTGATGAACAGAGTTGCAAAAATCCAAAACAAAATATTAGCAAACTGAATCCAACAATACATTAAAAGGATCATACATCATGATCAAGTGGAATTTATCCCAGGGATGCAAGAATGGTTCAATATCTGCAAATCAATCAATGTGATACACCACATTAACAAACTGAAGAATAAAAACCATACGATCGCCTCAATAGGTGCAGAAAAAGATTTTGACAGAATTCAGTATCCATTTATGATTAAAAATTCACCAGAAAGTGAGCACAGAGAGAACCAACCTCAACATAATAAAGGCCATACATGACAAACCCACAGATAACATCATTCTCAATGGTGAAAAGCTGAAAGCACTTCCTCTAAGATCGGGAACAAGACAAGGATGTACACTCTCACCACTTTTAGTCAACATAGTTTTGGAAGTCCTTGCCACAGCAATCAGAGAAGAAAAGAAAAAGAATCCAAACTGGAAAGGAAGAAGTAACACTGTCACTGTTTGCAGACAACATGACACTGTACATAGAAAACCCTGAAGACACTACCAGAAAACTACTAGAGCTCATCAATGTATTCAGTAAAGCCGCAGGATACAAAATCAATATACAGAAATCTGTTGCATATCTATACACTGACAATGAACTATCAGAAAGAGAAATTAAGGAAACAATCCCATTTACTATAGTATCAAAAGGAAAAAAAAAAAACCTAAGAATAAACCTACCTAAGGAGGTAAAAGACCTGCACTCTGAAAACTATAATACACTGATGATAGAAATCAAAGATGACACCAACAAATGGAAAGATATACCATGTTCTTGGATTGGAAGAATTAATATTGTTAAAATGACCATACCACCCAAGGCAATCTACAGATTCAATGCAATCCCTATCAAATTATCAATGGCATTTTTTCACAGAACTAGAATAATAATTTTAAAATATATATGGAAACATAACAGACCCCAAAAGCCAAAACAATCTTGAGAAAGAAGAACAGAGCTGGAGGAATCACACTCCCTGACTTCAGACTATACTACAAAGCTACAGTAATCAAAACAGTATGGTGGGACTTCCTTGGTGACGTAGTAGTTAAGACTCCGCACTCCCAATGCAGGGGGGCCGGGTTCGATCCCTGGTCAGGGAACTAGATCCCACATGCATGCCACAACTAAGAGTTCGATGCCACAATTAAGGAGCCCACATGCCACAACAAAGGAGCTGGCGAGCTGCAACTAAGGAGGCTGCGAGCCGCAACTGAGAAGCCCACCAGCCACAACTAAGACCTGGTGAAATGAAATGAAATGAAATAAATATTTTAAAAAACCATAAAACTGTATGGTACTGGCACAAAATCACATCGATCAATGCAACAGAATAGAGAGCCCAGAATGAAACCCACACACTTATGGTCTATTAATCTGTGAAAAAGGAGGGAAGAATATACAGTGGAGAAAAGAGAGTTTCTTCAATAAGTGGTGCTGGGAAAACTGGACAGCTACATGTAAAAGAATGAAATTAGAACATTCTCTAACACCATATACAAAAATAAACTCAAAAAGGATTAAAGATGTAAATGCAAGACCGGACCCTATAAAACTCTTAGAGGAAAACATAGGCGGAACACTCTGACATAAACTGCAGCAATATTTTTTTGGATTTATCTCCTAAAGCAAAGGAAACAAAAGCAAAAATAAACAAATGGAACCCAATTAAACTAATTAAAAGCCAACCTACTGAATGGAAGAAAATATTTGCAAATGATATGATTAATAATTGGTTAATATCCAACATATATAAACAGCTCATACAACTCAACATCAAAAAAAAAAAAATTAAAAAAGAAGAATTGAGTAGACATTTTTCCAAAGAGGAAATGCAGATGGCCAACAGGCACATGCAAAGATGCTCACATCACTAGTCATCAGGGAAATGCAAATCAAAACCACAATGAGATATCACCTCACAGCTATCAGAATGGTTATCATCAAAAAGAACACAAATAACAAATGTTGGTGAGGATGTGGAGAAAAGGGAACTCTCCTGAACTGTTGCTGGGAATTCAAATTAGTGGAGCCACTTTTGAGAACAATATGGAGATTTCTCAAAAACCCCAAAATAGTGCTACCATATAACCCAGCAATTCCACTCCTTGGGTATATTTCTGAAAAAAACAGGAACACCAATTCGTTATAGCAGCGTTATTTACAGTCACAAGGTATGGAAGCAACCTAAGTGTTCATCTATAGATGAATGGATAAAGAAGATGAATGGATATATATATATATATATATATCTCACATATATGTGTATGCATATATATATATGCGCATACACACTGGACTACTACTCAGCCATAAAAAATAATGAAATTTTGCCATTTGCAGCAACATGGATGGATTTGAAGGGCATTATGCTAAGTGAAATAAGTCAGATAGAAGAGAAAGACAAATACTATATGATATAACTTGTGTGTGGAATCTAAAAATATATATATATAATAAACTAGTGCATAAAACAAAAAAGAAACAGACTCACAGATGCAGAGAACTAGTGGTCACCCATGGGGAGAAGGAAGGGGGAGGGGCAATATAGGAGTAGAGGATTAAAAAAAGAGTTATTATGGGATTATATGAAATCATGTGTGTAAAACTTCTGAAAATTGTAAAGCAATATAGATTTTAAAAACCTTTCATTCAATAAAATAAGTTTAAAAAATTAATTAATTTTTTATAAAAGCGTCAAGCATCTAGTAAAGCACTGAACAGGACATAGTCCCTATAGCTTGCAGTACAGAGGAGACAGGCAAGAAATTAGATAATTTCAATATAGTTTTGCAAGTGCTTCAATAGGCATGGGCACATAGGAATATATAGGCAGGACATCTGACCAGGTCTTCAAAAATCTTGAAGGTTGTTGGTTAAGATATAAACTGAGGAATTAGTAGGAATTAAAAGAGAGGGAAGAACTTTCAGGAGATAGAAATGGCATGTGGCAACCAGTGAATGAGAAAGAAATTTATTTGTGCATCTTCAAATTTAGGAGAGTTGAAGCTCAGGGGTCATAAGAAGGAGTGGCAAAACTATTATTGTTGATATGACTATATACTTGGAAAACCCAGAAGAATAAAGGAAGACGTTTAGACAATACAAGTATAAAATAAGATAAATACTTAAAAAATACATGCATACACATGTGTACACACACACCCATACACATACACACATAGTTTCCCTGTATTCTTCAAACAATTAGATAATATAAAAGTAAAATATCCCATTTATAATATGAAAAAAATGTAGAATTACTAAAGAAATCCAATGACTATACAAAAAATTGGATTTATAATAATGAATTCTTATCTACCTGAGGATATTTAAGACACCTTAAAAGACTGAATGAGATTCTGTGCTCATGAAAGGGGAACCTCAGTGTTATGAACATGACAACTCTGTCTACATTCAACTTTAAATTTAATGTATAATAATCAAAATCCAATGAGCATTTTGTATATTTGATTTAATGCTGGAAAAATGTTTCTAGAATGCTTGTGAAGAAATAACTTTGGATAAGAATAGCCAGGGAATTTCTGAAAAAGTTAAGAAGAAATATTTGCCCAGCCAACTATGAAAACTACTTTAAAGACAGAGCAATAAATAGAATAAATATTCAAGAAACCAAATGTATTGTATTTCTATATTACTTATATATAATTTTTGTTTATAGTAAATTTGGACTGTAAAATCAGTAGGAAATATTTAGTATATAATGTGGATACTTCTATGTAGTTTGCAAAATTAAATTAAACTAAAATAAAGTTATATTCTACCTCACACCTTAAATAAAAGTAATTCCAGAAGGAAGAAAGCATACGTGCATTTATTTTTATATGTGGGTGGGATAGGTACCTAAGAATGGCACCAAAGACAGAAAGCATAAAAAAAAGATTGATAAATTTGATTGCATAGAAACCTTCTTAAAATAAAGAAAGGCAAACAAAGTAAGGTTGTGCTTTTTGCCACCAGTTCTGGTGATGTATATTTGTGACTATTTTCTTGCACTGCACAGAGTATTTGGTAAGGATATCTGGCATGCCTTAACACTAAAGGAAATCATGTCCTTCAGTTCTGGAAATTTTTCTTGAATTATGTCTTCAATTATGTTCTTCTCTTCCATTTCTTCTGTCCTTCCTTTTCAAATTCCTATGATTTTAATGTTGGATTCTCTGTATTAGCCCTCAAATCCTCTTTACTTTCTTATTTTCTATCCAGTTACCTTTTTCCTCTACTTTCCTGGGAAGTACCTCAATTTTGTCTTCCATCTCTTCTAATGAATTTTACAATTTTGCCATTATGTTTATAATTTCCATGAAAATTTATTTGTTTTTTAACTATTGTTTGTTGTTTTTCAGCATCTTATTATTATTTAACATAGGCAATATACTCACTTTCTACCTTCATTGTGTGCTTTCTCCAAGTTACTTTTGCTTTAGCCTCTGTTTCCTTAAATATCTGATGTTCCTTTGTTATTTATTCATATTTATATATGGGACCTAAAAAAGCTATATGCATGAAAGTGACTCATCAACTGTTGGCTGTAAAATAACCTGCTGGGTCATTTCAATAAGAAAACACTGACATCTTTATATCTCAGATCATTTCTATTGTGCTGTTCAGAATTCCAGAGGACACACCATAAATCTGCTGCCTAGAATGAATAAGCTTGCTACCTAGCATTCAATGAAAAAGATACAGGAAGAAGACTGGGGAATCTCAGTATTTATAACAAACGTTCACTTAAACCCTCTTTTCACTACTGCCCACTCCCAGCTGGGACTAGGTTCCCCAACAAAAAGAATAAGCCTCTGGTTTTCTCTAGGGAGAAGCAGTCTCTCTGCTGCACAAAGTAGAGGAGGAAATCAGAGGGTCTAACTCATTCTTAATCTGACTTTCAAATAATTCACCATATTTACTTCCACGTCAAAGGTAACTGGTACTGCCACTCTCTGAGTCTTTGGGATTCTGTAGTGTAAGCTGGGATGCTTTGGGCTTTCTCCATAGCAATCTTAAGATTTAACTTTCTCAAGTCTAAATCAGTTACCACTCATGCATCTGCCTTTTAACTTCCAAAATATTTTTCCTAATTATTCTAATTTTTGCAATTTTTCATCACTTAATAGTTTAGGGTCTCAAAGAGAAGTAGAACCAAATGAAAACTTAGTGAGTGGTTCAACATACCATCTTAAACAAGGCAGACCTAATGGTGAACACTTGAAAGACTGAATTTAGTACTATATGATTAGTCATGTGGTTCAGAGCAAAATGAATCAACCAACAGAGATAAACTGTCCAGCCGCAAAGGGCAAAGGACAAGTCAGGAATATAGAAAGCTTTCCTTCATTATGTAACAATGAAAGGATTATATTATTGTTAAATAGATGCCTAACTCCACACAGAAATCCTATTAGCAGAAACAGAAAAGCTAAGAATTCTATTAACTGACTATTCTCAGGGGCCATGTTTATAAAACTGACCAATTAGATTCACTATGAAAGATCAGAAGAATGGCAAAAAAAAAATTATTTAACTATTCAAATAATATGGTAGATGATTATTAGAAAATGCTGTAGATCAGTCCTTCTCAAAATTTAATGTGTATCTGAATCACATGAGGATCTTTGTAAAATGCCAATTCTCTTTCAGTACATCTTAGTAGGGACCTGAAGACATTTTTTAACAAGTTCTTGGGTAATTCTGATGCTACTAGTCTAGAGGCCACACTCTGAGTAGCAACAGGGACACTGGATTTTTTAAAGCCCCTTAGATGATTCTAACATGAAAAAAGTTGGAAAGTCGTTAGTCTAATTCGTCTAATTCATTTCCTTCAAATTGGCAGTATTAATAAAGCAGGATGTAATTTCATCAAACTAACTTTGTTATAGGCAAGTTGCGTCATTTAAAAAAGCAAAATTTGGGCTTCCCTGGTGGCGCAGTGGTTGGGAGTCCGCCTGCTGATGCAGGGGACACGGGTTCTATGCCCCGGTCCGGGAAGATCCCACATGCCGCGGAGTGGCTGGGCCCGTGAACCATGGCCGCTGAGCCTGCGCGTCCGGAGCCTGTGCTCCGCAACGGGACAGGCCACAACAGTGAGAGGCCCGCGTACGGCAAAAAAAAAAAAAAAAAAAAAAAAAAAAAAAAAGCAAAAAAAAAAAAGCAAAATTCTTCTACAACTATTCTTATTCCTCTCTGACTTCCTCTCTTTAAAAAAACCATTAATTCAGACACAAAGCATTTATTGAGTGCCCATTCAATGTTAGGTACCACCCTCAGAGAAACAAAGAAAAATAAGACTTATCAATTGAAAAGACAAGCAAGCAAATAAATTGCCATAGAAATCCTATATTCAACAAAGTGCTACTAAATTGCAGAGGTACCCCTGATGTCGTCAGGAAAGAAAGGCTTACTCCAAAGAAATAATGCCCTAAGAAAATCATGCAGAAATTCACACTGACTCCTTATCTCATTCAATCCTGCTCATTCCTTCCACCCAGGGCACATTCCTCCTGACGTGCTATCCCTCCCTATAGGGTTGAGCTGAGCAATACATCTTTCTGCCACATACCATGTACACCATCCTCTGAACAAAAGCAACTTGTGTGGTTCCTAAAGAAGGTACAGACATTAGCTGAAAAAATAACTGCTATCATATATTTTACTATGCTTTGAGCCAAGCAAAGGTGAGATTAGTCACATTACCTACACTTCTTCAAAAAACTCTTTAAAGCTATTAAAGACAATATTGGCCTGTATTCTTTTTTTTGTGTGTGATATCTCTGTCTGGTTTTGGTAACAGGGTGATGGTGGCCTTGTAGAATGAGATTGGGAGTGTTCCTCCCTCTGCAATTTTTTGGAAGAGTTTGAGAAGGATAGGTGTTAGCTCTTCTCTAAATGTCTGACAGAATTCACCTGTGAAGCCATCTGGTCCTGGACTTTTGTTTGTTGGAAGATTTTTAATCACAGTTTCAATTTCATTACTTGTAATTGGTCTGTTCATATTTCCTATTTCTTCCTGATTCAGTCTTGGAAGGTTGTACCTTTCTAAGAATTGGTCCATTTCTTCCAGGTTGTCCATTTTATTGGCATACAGTTGCTTGTAGTAGTCTCTTATGATCCTTTGTATTTCTGCAGTGTTAGTTGTAACTTCTGCTTTTTCATTTCTAATTGTATATGATACAGATGAACTTATTTGCAAAGCAGGAATAGAGACATAGATGTAGAGAACAAACGTATGGATACCAAGGGGGAAATGGCGGGGGGGATGAATTGGGAGATTGGGATTGACATACATACACTACTATGTATAAAACTAATGAGAACCTACTGTATACCACAGGGAACTCTACTCAATGCTCTGTGGTGACCTAAATGGGAAGGAAATCTAAAAAAGAGAGGATATATATGTATATGTATAGCTGATTCACTCTGCTGTACAGCAGAAACACAACATTGTAAAGCAACTATACTCCAATAAAAATTAATAAACAAAAAAGAAAAAAGAGAAATGAAAAACAAAGAGGGCATACCTAAAAACCACTGTAATAGCTTTTTCTGATTATAAAAGTGATATATGTTTACAGTAGAAAATCTGGAAAATAAAATTGACCCACTAGGTCATCAAAAAAAAAAAAATTACTGAGCTGGGTTGTGGGCACCAAGTGGTGAGCAAGATAAACATTACACCTTCGTCAGTGTCAGGGATCTCAAGGGTCCCTTCGTCTAATATTCTGTGAATGGGTGAGCTATCCTGTTGTTCAAAAGGAGCACCTGAATTTCTGAAAATTGAGAACCTGGAGAAATCTACCTGGCAGACCTAATATAAGTTGACTCAAATTTGTCTGTGGCACTGTCTCTAATGTCTTTCAATAAACATCTCCACATTAAAAAAAAAAAGGACAATATACAAAAAGAAACATATAAGTAACTAGTAGGGGTGTGGTCCATTCTGGGATACCTGATCACCTGGTATCATCTTGATACTTGATTCAAGGGTTGAGGGAGAAGGATTCTAGGGCCCGTGCCTGCTGGTAGTAGGTATTACTTTCTGTATTACCCCTTGTAGAGAACAGCTTTGATCTCCTTTTGATTTTAGATTACTCAAAGTAGAGGAAGATACAGAATCAGTTCTGTAGACCGCATTACATAAAAGCCCACTAAAATAATAACCATGGGATATGCACATCAATCCATCCTTCTTGTCCAGATCCGAGAGTATGGGTTGGCCAGAATACCAAGATTTGTGCATACCGCTCAATTCATGGGGAAAAAATATGAAACTACTAAGAATCATGCTGAAATTCAAAGGGAAAACAAACATTTCTGTGAAAATGTTTCCCTGTAAGAAATTCAAGAGTAGTTTAGAAAATGCCCTGAACTATGCAAAAATTTTTCTTCATTTGAAAAAGAATATATGTCTCTTGTGTGTATACACTATAGGGTACAGAGTAAAATAGAATTTTTTAATTCCCTATTAATCATATTATCCAGATATACCATACCCTTTCTCCATCACACTCTGCTATTTTGTTCTACTTTGTCTTTAATTCCTCTTTGCTGTTTTGTTTCCTCTTTTATATAATATGAAAACTATTACTTTTATTTTTTTGCTTTTAGCATAAGCAGCATTTTTGAATAAGCGTATTATTGTTTTTCCTCTAACTTCTGTAACCATTTTTTATTGTGGTAAAACATATAATGTAAAATTCATCATTTTAACCATTTTTATGTGCACAATTCTGCGGCATTAAGTACATTCCCATTCTGTGCAACCATCACCACCGTTTGTCTCTAGAGCTTTTTCATCAACCCCAATTGAAATTTTGTACCCAGTAAACACTAACTCCCACTTTTCCCTTCCCTCCAGCCTCTGTAAGCCATCATTTTACTTTTTATCTCTATGAATTTGACCACTCTAGGAACTCCATATAAATGGAATCATATAGTATTTGCCTTTCTGTGGCTGGTTTATTTTACTTAGCATAATGTCCTCAAGGCTCATACGTGTTGCAACGTGTGTGAAAACTTCCTTTCTTTTTAAGGATGATTATTATTTCATTGTATGTATATACCACGCTATGTTTATCCATTCATCTATTGATGGCACTTGGGCTGCTTCCACCTACTGCGTACTGTGAATAATGCTGCTATGAACACGGGTGTACAAATATCTGTTTTTGAGTCCCTGTTTTCACTTTTTTAGGGTATGTACCCAGAAGCAGAATTTCAGGATATGGCACTTCTATGTTTAAGTTTTTGAGGAACCATCATACTGTTTTCCACAGCTGCTATACCATTTTACATTCCCACCAGTAATACACAAGTGTTCCAATTTCTCCAAATTCTCGCCAAAACTTATTTCCTGGTTTTTTGATAACAGTCATTCTAATAGGTATGAAGTAGTATCTCATCGTGATTTTGACTTGCACATCCCCAATGAATTGGTGATGTTGAGCACCTATTCATGTTCATATTGGCCATCTGTATATCTTCATTGTAAATTGTCTATACAAATTCTTTACTCATTTTTTAATCCAGTTGTTTGTTTCTAGTGCTGTTAAGTTATAGTTCTTTATATATTCTGGATATTAATTCCATATCAGATATATGACTAGCAAATATTTTCTCCCATTCTGTGGGTTGCCTTTTCACTATGTTGACTGTGCCCTTTGATGCACAGAAGTTTTTTGTTTCGATGAAGTCCAACTTACCTATTTTTTTCTTTTGTTGCCTGTGTTTCTGGTGTCACATCTAAGAAATGATTGTCAGACCCAGTGCCAAGAAGCTTTTACCCTATGTTTTCTTCCAAGAGTTTTACAGTTTACCTCATGTTTAGGTCTTTGATCATTTTGAGTTAACTTACATATTTATATTTACTTATACTATGTAATACTTATTTATGCACCTATTTTATATCAAGCCACATAAAATAACAATAATTCTTAAATGTGGAAATTGTACAGGGGTCCCATCTGTGATTACAAATGCATTAAATTTTTTAATTAATATGAAATTAAATTTTAAAATAAGTAACCACTAGGAAATTTTTTAAAGACTCTTACATAACTCTTGCATCAATGAGAAAATGGCAAAAAAATATGATCATTTTATAATATAAAACACAAAGAAATAGAAAGCCTGAGTAGAATTATAATCAGAACAGAAGCTAAAGTTTTTTCAAAGAACTGTTCATAAAACGTATCCACCTCAAAAGTTTTACAAATGAGTTCTCAAGGAACAGATAAGTCTCATATATAAAATGTTTGAAAAATAGTTATTATTATTATAATGCCAAAAACTAGCAAGATTTTTTTTAAATGAAGCAAGCCAATCTCACTGAATGAATGCAAGTGCTAAATTCTAAATAACAGTTCAGCAAATTGAATCCAGCAGTCTCTCATAAAATACAATACGTAGCCAATTTTATTTCAGAAATACAAGAGGTACTGTATCCCTCATTCTCAGCAGTTGATCTTGTCTCTTACTTCACTCAGAAGACAAAGCTCACGCAGTGTAAAACTATGAACTTTTCTCTTTTAATATTCAGCATCTTTGCAATGCTAACACTCCATCTGGCCTTTTAATTCCATTAGTACTTTTCCCATCATGTTATTCCCACTTCAATTTCCCACATCATCAGTGAGTCCTCTCCACTGACTCATTCCTTTACTTCTGCATCAGCAAGCTATGAGCAATAATTCTTCTCTTCACACAATTAGTTTTCTACTCCACTCCCTTACCATATACTTATTCTGTAACCAGCTGCAACTTATATTCTGTCACACCTTTCTCCCACTTCCCTCAACATCTCCATCGACTTACTTGTACAAACAAGTAAATTTTTCTCATATTCTGCGGTCACTGACTGATCTAAAAAATTAATGCTGTTGACCACCCTCCTTTGCCTGTAGTGACTCACTCTTTCTTAAGTTTCCTTCTACCTCTCAGAATGCTTTTCTCATGCTTCTTTGCAAGTTCCCCTTCTCCAGTCATCCATATGAATGTGTCTGTCACTGGTCCTCTTCTCACTCATTCCTCTTTTCCTAATGGACTGATTCATTCTTTTGACTTCAAAAATCACTATCATATTATGTTGCTATATTATTAAATAAGTTATAGAAAGTACCAAGAAAATGGCCTGAGAACAAAGCAATTTCCATACATCTGTCTGCTCCATTCCTCTTATTCTTATACAATTCTTCCTTCTGTTTCTACTTTCGTTTTTCAAGTCCTTTTCTATTTTGACTCCTAGATCCAAAATTTCAGTTTTAGCTAATAGTAAAATTTTCTTAGTTAATTGGAGTGGATTCTTAGAAAAACGATTAAGTATTCAAGGCTCTTGCTACAGCTACACTAGTAGCTGCTAAGGACTCTACATTTACTCATTACCTTCCCCTTGAACTTTTCCAATCAAATCCCTGCTGATCCACTGATGTTTAAACTTCTATGATATTACATTCTGCCAAGCCTGCCCCTTCTTGTGGAAACTTAATAGAAAAAAAAACTTCCAAATCATCTCCTACATTAGAAGGAACAGTTAATTAGACAATCTATAAACTACCGAGGTAGGTTATGTGATTTTGACAGCATCCACAGGTCATGTTCTAGAATTAGGATAAAATATAACTACCAATTGAATATATAAAATTATACACAAAATCCTGAATAAGATTATATGTTTAATCTGAAAATTACACTAGCTTTTCCCAGAATCCCATGGATTGGTAAACAAATTTTATTATGGGGAATGTTTTTCTTTCTTGCAAAAAAAAAAAAACCCTGATAATCTTTATTCACAAAAAATTGTACCCTTATAGGCCAACACATTACTTTATTGAACACTTTGAAAAGCCTTAAAATAATGTGGAAAAAACAGTTTTTCTTCTCTTCAAGTTTATGACCGATATAATACTGGATAAAGTCCAAAATGATTCTAAAGAAAATGAAGTTTAAGTTATCAGACTCCTTGAGTTGAGAACAAGGGGAAGACTTACCTTTGAATCCATTTGCCTAGAGGTCAAAAATCCAAACCCTGACACCTGCCCCACTGCAGGCTATATTTATGCAGTGTCTATTCATGCAGTCTATTCATGTAGACTGCAAGCTGACATCCCAGCCAAAACTTGGAAAACTGTACGCCCAACAGATGTGT
Source organism: Phocoena sinus (assembly GCF_008692025.1). Lineage (NCBI taxonomy): Eukaryota > Metazoa > Chordata > Mammalia > Artiodactyla > Phocoenidae > Phocoena > Phocoena sinus. The sequence goes on from NC_045767.1 coordinate 33,172,408, forward strand.
AGTATGTTTTGCCCACTAGTCCTAGAAAAATTGTTTCCCATAACGCATTTTGTATACTGTGGCGATTTCAGTGCCAGAATTGGCGGTGGCTCACTAAAATCTGTGGAAAAATCTAAAAAGTATATATTAGCCCAGCAGGCCTTTCCCTGGAATGAATACCTCAGAATAAGCACATAAATTTGGTTTGTGGTTGCTCAAATTCCTATTCTTATACCAAATACACTGTCTCCATAGATCCAGATAAAATAACCCCTATGGAATTTAAATGGTTCAAACAAGTGGCGGTGCCAGTACTACACAGAACACAAAACTTTTCTCCACATTGACAAATGTTATTAATAATGTTATAGTTAACAAAAGAATGAAAACAACAACTACTAACTAGTTTTGACACTTGGCATCCGAAAACAACAAATACTAACTAGTTTTGACACTTGGCATCCCAGATAGTCATTCCTACTCTCCTCCACCTATTTTGGAACTTGCTAAACATTTGCCAATTGAAACTTTTAGAAAATATAACCATTTTATTAAGTAATATACACTAGAAATAGGTGAGATTGCAGAGAAAGGCATTTTCCTAAACTCTCATATCTGCCTGGTGTCGAAGACCTGACAATTGTGCCCTCCACATTAGGTCCTTGTTTCCATTTGCTCTGCTGACATTCTAAAGAAGACCCTTACTGACTTGTTTACAGAATATTGCACTAATCCTGTTTTTTCTTTTCATTCTTTCTCCCACCAATCTCTATCTCAATCAATACTGTCACTGGAGTCATTTTACTACATGTTTATTTGATAACATCACTTCCTTGCAAAATACTTAGTGGCCCACGTACCGCAAAAAAAAAAAAGAATCAGCTTAAATCCATTTACCTAAATAAAATTTTCTCTAGAGTATAGTGATGTTTCCCTCAGCTGAAATATAGCAATTATAGGCTGTATAATTTATTGATAATTTTTCATGGTGTCTTAACTCTATTTTTCTCTTGAAATGTTAAATTTTTGAATTAGTATTTCACTTTTTTTTTTTTTGCAGTACGCAGGCCTGTCACTGCTGTGGCCTCTCCCGTTGGCGGAACACAGGCTCTGGACGCGCAGGCTCAGCAGCCATGGCTCACGGGCCCAGCCGCTCCGTGGCATGTGGGATCTTCCCAGACCGGGGCACGAACCCATGTCCCCTGCATCGGCAGGCGGACTCTCAACCACTGCACCACCAGGGAAGCCCAGTATTTCACTTTTAAGAGTTTTTTGTGTGGTAATTTTCCCAGCTAGATTGCAAGGAATTTGGGGGCAGGGTTTTATGCTTCTTGTGTTCCCTCTAGCAATGAGCACATATAAAATCTGTGCCCCCAGCAACTGCTAACTTAGTTGAAAATAAAATTTACCATCCCCCTGGTTCAGAAGATTAGTTAAGAGCTAAAGATAGACACACACACACACTCCTCTAGACACATATAAATCTAAAAGCATATGCATCAGAGATTATTTTTTATCATGTAAAATTTCAAGCATACACAAAACTATACGATGGGATAATAAATCCCCAATAACTTGTCCAGCTTCAACAATTATCAATGTAGAGCCAGTCTTACATCTCTTTCCTTCCTTCTTTGTTTAAAACCAAATCCCAGGCATAATATCAATATCAGAAATATTTCTCAAACACATTACCGATAAGATACATAATCAAGTACTAAGTCAGTTACTGGACTGGCTTTTATCAGAGTCAAGTAGGAAAGTTGCATGAAGGTAAACCAAATCACCATTTGATAGGCCAAACAGTGGTAGACAAAGCTACATAAACTACTTCCTAGTTCTCAAAGAAGCTGTCCAGACACTCCAGCTGCCTTCTCTATAGGATAAACATCTATAAAGCCACTTCTATGAATGAATGAACAATTGACTTCCTCTTGAATTACAGTTCATTTACTTAAACGTATCTATGTCCCAGAAGTTAAAATATCATTATTTTAAAAGATGATTATTTTTAAAACCTTTCAACTTTTTTCATTCTCATTTCTCTATTCTGCAAAATGCATTATGAAGGTTCTCTAAATAGCAGTGACTTATACCAGTCATGCTAGTAGTAGGCAGGAACTCAGGCTCAGGAGCTGGTCAAATGCAATTAGCTTGAGAATGTCAGACCTAAGATTTGCTAAAGTATTATGTATCAACAACAAAGAAAGCTGCACAGAGATCTGTAGTAATGAAATCCAGAGACATGATTGCGTTTCTTGTGCTGTTTTGAGATGTCTGTACCAAGAAGTGTACATTATTAAGTATAAATTCAAGATACAAATCAGAATTTATGGACTACAGATATGAAAAGTGGTTTTAAAAAAAATTTAGGGCAAGACAATGAATTCTGAGATCTTGTAGAAAAGATGGCTATATAAAGAAGGAACGAAAATACTAAATTAGGTGACAAATCAAAGCAGGTGACCATGCATTTTTGATGTTTAAATAATTTTTTAATTCTTTTGTCAAGTCTCAGAATATTCCCTATCTGCCATTAATATCTGATTTTCAGTTAGTCAAATTTCACAAGTTTTATGTGCATCTCTGTGTACAATCCTTTTATTATCAAAATAATACCACTGCAAGGAAAAAATATTCCAAGATCCAATAGACTGACCAAGTGATTTTTTTATTTGTTTAAATGTCATGGTGGTAAGGAGTATACAATGGAGTTCCAGCAACCACATTCAAATTCCAGCTCTGCCACTAAATTGTGTGGCCTTGGAAAAATCATTTAAACTTTGAGTCTCAATTTCCATTTCCATTAAAAGATCCTCAAACTTGTCTGGGGAGCAGGGCCTTTGGAGGTTGTAGGACTCTTGCATGTTATCAAGAATATATATACAGTATACTAGATATTATACTTATTTCCATTACATATACTTAGAACAGTTTTACTTCTGGGGGGGAAAAAAGACTTTGCTATATAAATGCAGGTCTTGACATCCTAAAAGTATAAAAAACCATTTTTTTAAGAAATTATAATTCTAAAATTTTCCTCTATCCATTCAGAATTTGGGCATTCATTTTGTTACAGCTCAAAAACAAGAGTGTTAAGTGACTTTGCTACAACTTAATGATTTTCCTTGTATCATAAAGCTAGTAAGTGGCAGAGTAAGGATTCAAATCCAGGCTGTGGGGCTCTAAGGCACCTTGACCATTACACTGCTCTTTAAGAGTCTCTGAACTAGATGGTTCCTTTTAGCATTAAAATTTCAAGAACCCATTATTAGTTATTGCTAGAAATATTTACCGATAGTGTGCCAAGCATGGTACTAGGAGAGGTAGGAATACAAAGAAGAATCTGATGCCTTTCCTACCAGCTAGGGAGGTGACAGTATGGGAAGTGGAAAACTGTGTACAGAATGAGAGCAACAAGGAGCTATAATGTTCTAGATGGCTGAGGTGCTCTCCTATGGGGCACTGAGGAAGGCATGATTAATGGGGAGATGCGTGCTAGAAAAGAGGACTCTTTGGAGAATGCAAGCAATTCCCAGCTGCTAGATTAGAGTGGGGTTAGAGAACAGAAACAGGCTTTGTGAGGGGGTAGGGGCGGCAATAAATGAGTTCAGTTTTGGAAATGTCGCTGGAGGCAACCACACATGAAGCTATGGGACTTGGGATCAGAGACTCAAGCTATACCGGGGTACAGATTAAGTGGTCAATACAGTACTTTAGATGGTGGTTGAAATAAACAGACATCATTCACTCAGGTGTTGTGGACATGGAAAAAAGGGAAGTGGTCTAAGGCAGAATCCTTGGAAGATAAGCACTTAAGAAATAGGCTTTAGAAAATAAATCACAAGGAGATCAAGACAGAGAAGAGAGCAAAGGTGACCCAGGAGAGAGCCATGGATGCCAAGGGAGAAGAGTTCATCACAAAGAAGGTAGTAACAAAGGTTAGATGCCACAAAGAAGTCAAATAAATTGAGAGATAAAAAAATTATAATTTAGTAATCTGGGGTTTTGCTAAAGGACTCATCACCCAGCTTCATCAATTATCAACGCATGCCAATCTTACTTCTCCTTGTCCTCCCCTACCTGTATTATTCAGATGCAGATTTCAGATTTCAACATCAAAAATGTTTTTAGTATACATTATCAATCAGTTACTTACTTTGCTAATGCATATTCAGAGGACATGTGTGAGGCATCCTGATGGTAGGAGATACAACACAAGTGGGAAAGCAAGGCACTAGCTTCTCTAAGAGCAGGCTCTCCTTATGAGGAAAGGCAAGAGGCAGGAGAGACAAGGCAGAAGCAAGGGGAGGACGTGCAGTCAGAGCAACAGGAGATGGGCACTTGTTTTGCCCTCTTGACAATTTTAACCTAGGAAATACAAGAGCTTGCTGAAGAATCGCTGGAAAGAGCTGGGGGGAAGGGGAGGGGGACAGACTGAAAATAAAGAGATGGACTGATGCTGGGTCTAAAAGAGACTAAAAGCAGTTGTGGGACTGGGTATGAGCAGAAAAAGGAAGTCCATTCTTCTGCGACTGGAGAAAAGGAAGTGATAGTAAAGGCTAATGTCACTTTATCTGTTCTTTGGAAGACCAGAATGAAGAAATCCATCATTGACAGACTCGATTTTCAACAGGAGAAAGAATAATCAACATTTACGAGAGAGAAGAATAGGGCTTGAAAGAGTTGCTATGGGGAAATGAACTAAGACCCTGCACAGAGGCAAGTAAAGGAGTCATTCACTTGGGGTGGCTGAGGGCCCAGCTGACAGTGGGCGCACTGAACACTAATTTGATTATCTCACTGCAGGTACCTAAGCACAACTGCGGTTCTCTCTGGCCTAGTCTATATTAACATGCTACTCTGTAAGACTAAACTGCTGTAGCAGGCTGGCTGGCTGTCAAGCAGGAAACATTTTTCTCACTAGAGAAATCTCTGTTCTCAAAGTATTTCTTTCTTGCCTATATACTACTCCCGGTTTGGGGAGGTTGAGGTTCTCCCCGGTATTTCAGGACTGCTTGAGCTATGGAGCAATGGTGACCAAGAGGGGCCCATGCTAATGTTTTGCTCGAGTGTTCTAAAACTTGAGAAATTAAACATAAAAATCTGGATTTTCCTCTTTTGTTATAAAAGTCCAGAGAGCGCTTGGTTTGTGTAAAGAATGGGTTGCAGGAGAATTAGGACCGGTTCACATTCCCTTGTTCACCACAAGCCTCACTACACCTTCCCTTGTAATGTTGATGCACATGTTTATACTTCCCTCTGCTAGAGAAGAATATTTATTAAGAATAATATTAATCTAATGTTAGGATTTCACCTATACTACAAAATACACACAAGACCATAGAAATAATCTTTAAAAGAATTTTAGGCCATTTATTGATGAGCAGGTGAAGGCAATTTTGGAGCTGAAAGGCCATTCTGAGCTCCTCCTCCACTTATTAATGAAACCATCCATCCCTATTCAGGAGGTGAGTCCAAGAATATTATGAAGTTGTGAGCTGTGCTTGATGGGAGAAATCTCACCTGGACTATTGCAATAGCCTCTCAACCAAGCTCCTTGCTCAAACCCTCCTCTTAAGATCCTTCCTCCACACGGCAATATTACTCACATATGTTGTTTTACAGATGTGGAGAGCACAGCCCAAAGAAGTCAAATAACTTACCTAATTCTGCTGGATCGGAGACCAGAATGGAGGCCCTCCTATTTCTTCCAGTACTCTTCAGGTTCCATCTTGTCTTTTTAAATGCTGCTTAATTCCTAAAAACAGAAAATGTGATTTTTTTTTTTTTTGCTAAACTTGTTTATTAAAATTAAGTACACTTTGCATTTCACTGTATAGGAATTAAACCTCTGCAGCTGTATCCCCACACCCAAACATATACATGCACCATCTCATTCGGTAGCGAACACACAATCATAGTTTCCTTCCCATGAGACATATTATGTATGAATATAGGCTAATTAGTCTTTTAAAAGGTATTTCTACTTCATGAACAGGAGAGCTAAATTAAGCACAAATTAAAAAGTGTTTTGAAACAAAATAGTCTTCCACCAGCATTTCTTATGTCTTTCAGATACTGTTGCAATTAGGTTACTTAGAAAATCTGTATCTTATTTGGAAAAAGTGTTTACGGGCACTGTGTAAACTTGGCCAAAACCAGTTCTAAAAACTTTTTATTCCTCTCATCTTCTGGAATCTAACACATTTCACAATGGCCCATAGATATGTGCATTCTAATTTTAAAGTATAATGGAACTGGCAAGATGAAAGCCTTGTATTAAACAACTATTCATTAACAACAGCTATACTCTACTTTGGATTACTAGGGAAGGAACTGCATGATAGTCCACTGTAAATAAATTCTGAGTGGCATTTATGAAAGTATAAGAATGTGATATTTAAAATAAATAATAGGATTCTAATTTAGATTGTATGATAAAAATTTACTGTAATTTCCTGAAAGTTTTGCTGATAACCATAGCAGTCAAGTAAGATATAATAATAGAAAGCAGTAGATACAGTCACCTTCTGACTGAGACGATGCAGGACAGGAGTCTGTTATTTATTTAATAAGTAAACACTCAATTGCACCTACTCTGTGCCAATGTTCAAAAGCTTTACAAATATTCTATAATTGAATCCTCACAACCACCAGTGAGGGGTATGCACTATTATTACCCTCATTTTATAGATGAGGAGACCAAGCTGTAGAGACTAAGTAGCCCACCCCACCATATACCTGACAAGTACCTCTCTCAGGTCAGCAAATAATATCATATTTGACTCTTTGAACATATTCAGGTGACGCAGGGGAAAAACAGTTTTTGAATGAGAAAATTGGGCAAAGAGAAGAGAAGCAGATTTGTAAACAGGAGACTCAACGAAGACAGTAGCAAAATGCAGGGCTATACAAAATAGGGATGCTGTTCTGAATAAAGACCTGAAGCTGGAAGTGAACTTAAGAGTTAGTTCAGCCTCTCAGTTTTCAGATCAGATATTGTGGCCAAGGAAGATTAAGTGTTATGTTCAAACTTCCACAACTGATTAACATCAGAGTTGGAACACTCTCCAACTCTGACACTCTCACTGGCACCATCTCTGAGCCAGGTCTGCACTGAGCACTTAGGGTAAAATCTAAACAAAGGATCCTCACCTATCAGGAAGTCACCATTAAGAGAAAGAGACCAACTGACACACAAATAGTAACTGTAGTGTGAGGTGAGTCCTGGTAGACCTCTGGACAAAGAGAAAGGATTAACAGTACTTGGGAAAGACAGGGAATATTCTATAGGATGATTAATTGACTGATAAGGAAAAATGTAAAGGACAAGAAAGATTTTGCCAACCAGAGAAGAGAGAAGGCCATTAAAGGCAAAGGACTTAGCCCATAAGACAGACTTGAGTTCTGAAGCAGTGTGGCATGCCCTATGAGCACGAGGTACATTAAGTGTATTCATTCAAATACGTTTTACTCAACCAACTTTTGTTGAGAGCCTATTATGTGCCAGGTAATGGCAGCTCAAAGATGACTGGAAAAAATGTTGTTTTCAAGTCACAGGGAATTCCCAGTCTAATCTGGGAAGCCAATTAGACTTAAGTGTAAGCAAATTAGACTAAGTACTAAGTGAGAAGTCGTAGCTTATTCTGGGGCTTCACATCTAAATAAGTATTTCTACCTGGAGAGGCCATGTTGGTAAGAAAAGGCTTTTTTTTTTTTTTTTTTTGCAGTACGCGGGCCTCTCACTGTTGTGGCCTCTCCCGTTGCGGAGCACAGGCTCCAGATGCAAAGGCTCAGTGGCCATGGCTCACAGGCCCAGCCGCTCAGCGGCACGTGGGATCTTCCCAGACTGGGGCACGAACCCGTGTCCCCTGCATTGGCAGGCGGACTCTCAACCACTGCGCCACCAGGGAAGCCCAAGAAAAGGCTTTGAGATGAAGCAACGTTTGGTTTGAATCTTGAAAAATGGATAGGTGTTTTGTAGGAGTGTAAGGCAATGAAAATCTAACATAAATAATATCTTGCTGCTTATGTCAGAGGCTGTCTGACTTGATAAGAAGGCAATGTTGGTCATTACCTTGTAACTGGATCCTCATGGCATCTGGATGCTAATCAATTAGATAGATGCTGAAGAGAAATAAATAACTCTAAATATATAAACCTCAAGCATAGCCTGTTGTCTCAAAAACAGCTCTAAATGACAACAGACCACATGAGGTTGCAAATTCCTTTTACAGCACTTCCCAGTTGAAGGAGTCACAAAATAAAGGGACCACAGCTCTGGAAAATAAATAGAAATCCCTTTCTATTTTATTCTTTTACTTTACAATGTTGGAAAAGCTCAAACAAGCAGTATAGTTTCCTAAACCACACAGGCCGCTCTGTGCTGATGCCCAAACACTTGGAGCAGGGGCTTTGCCTTCATCTCTTTGGGTGGCAACTGAGAAATGGTCCATGGAAAATAAGAGGAACAGATGTGGAAATAAACCAAACTGTGACCCTTAGTCTGGCAGGCTGAAGAAACGAGATCACCCCAGACCCTTGCTGCACACATGGGGAAGAGGTTAGTGGTGGGAGTGAGTAGGGACAGTGTCGCAGTTTGCATAGGTTAACATGCCGGCTCCAAAGCAACCAGGTTGATGACTGGATCTGCAGTCAGGGATCAGTCAGCTTCTGATGGGAACTGAGTGCAGCAAAGGACACTCCTTAGCAATGTGTGTACCACCTGTTAATAGGGCCTAACCAATCCTAGACATCTCCAAGTTCGCCTTAAATAGCCAAATGATGTGTCAAACACCACGCATGTCTGAACATAATGAGCCAGGCTGCACCAATAAATGTCCTGGGATCACAGGCATTTTTGAACTGAACATCACAGGGTAAGGAACAGAATACCAAGAATACATAAGCCATAAAAAAATGAAAATGAACAGAAGGAATAAACATTCTGAAACTCACTTCATCAACCAGGGCCTGAAACCAGCAATTCCTCTGAAGCCTCTTTAAGAAGCCCACAGATCACCCCTGTTGACAAGCACAGCTGCCACGCCTCTGCTGGATGGGATCCTAAAGACTAGACATCAGTTGCTCAAAGAAAATTTTTGAAAGGGGCAAGTCCAGTGCACAACAAGCTAGACTCATCCTTTATAGCAGATCCACATTTTAAAGGGAAAACAACGAGAGTGACAGGGTCTCATATAAATGAAACTCTAGTGCTTTCCTTGACCCCATGGGCTTTTCATAAGTGGTCTATCTTTTCAGTGCAGTGTAGCATCACCAAAGTGACTGTTTACTTTATTGATTTGTGTTAGATATAGTTACAGATAGGAAGTGATAGATCATATCTGTAAGGCACATGAGGTCAGAAATGAACAAGCTTTATCCTAAAGTTAGGTACAATATTCTATGGACCATAAGTAATTAAATTTGTTGAAACTGAATAGATCATTTTAAGTTCTTGAGGATCTTTGCTTCAGATAGTTTTTTTTTTTAGGACAGTGGATTTAAAGTAATTAAAGATTTTTCCCAAAACACTGTAGCATAAATCTATTTGAAACTTAACAGCTAAGAGAGAAAGAGAGGGGGAAGGACAGAGTGAGAGGACAGGTTGTGAGGGGAAGAAAAATGCTAATTCTAATTAACTGGGAATAGTTTGCATCTATATATAACTCATTAGCTGTACTGCATAACAGATGACTGGTTTTCATTTGCTCAGTGATAAAAGATTTCCAGCCCCCAGAGTAAAAGCCCACATGAGATGTTATATCTTCCCATGTGAATAATTATTCAGTGGTCAAAAAAAGACAGAGGCTTCGTCCACAAGTGGCTACCAGATTGAATCAGAATCAAGAGTTCCAGTAGACTCTGGTCTGATTTCCAGCAGAACACATTTTTGTCCTTCACTCATTCTTCATTATTTCAAAAAATTTTGAGTGAGCAGTGAACAAAAAAGACCAAAAATCCCTTTCCTTATATTTGGAGACTGGAGATAACCAACAAAATATATAGTATGTTCCATGTTATATATGTTACACATTAATAAGTGTTAAGGAGAATAATAAAGCAGGAACTAGGGGTAGGAAACATGAGAGCAGGTTGCAGTTTAGATCAGGAGAGCAGGGAATACCTTGTTTAGAGAGTGTCATCTGAATCAAGATCTGAAAGATGTAAGGGAGTGAACTAGGTGGATAGCTAGGAAAATAGAATTCCAGGAAAGGGAACAGCAAGGGCCAAAGGCTCTGAGGGTGGAATATGTGGTGTGTTTAGTAACACTACAGAGGGCAATGTGGATGGAGTGGAGTGAGAAGAGATGTGGCATGGAAAAGGAAACTTGAGTTCTCAGGGATCTAAGTTATCGAGTGCCTGTACATTAACAGGACTTTTCTTTTCACTTTGATTGAGGTGGGGATCCCTTGAAAGATTTGAAGTAAAACAGTAACATAATATGGTTTATGCTTTATAACAGGATCTTTCAAGAAGACTGTTAGCTGTGCCATGGATGGTTACACCACTCAATTCCAAAAATGTTCGAATTTTTTAAATCTTCAGAGTTAACCTAAAATGAACTCCAAATTCCTCATTTTACAGTGATGAGATTAAAATATAGCGATGATGAGTGACTTTCCCAAGGTTATGCCAGTAGTTGATGATTGAGCCAAAATTTTTCAATCTGGAGTAGACTGGAAATAGAACTGATGAGTTCTGTAGTTTGAAACAGAGAAATGCACTGATTTATTTGGAAAGAGCCCATATGCAGAGGGCTAACTGACAAGATCTAATCACAATTTAGGTTTCTACTTGATCTGGTAATTTAATGTAATCATAGCCTAAATCTTCATCCATTATTCATATCCCAGTGAGAATGATGTCATTTAGCTTTCCCCATATTCTAGATGTTCTTAACACTTTTAGAAAAACTGGGAACTGAGGAATAGGTTTACCATAGAGTAGAAAGGACTAATTTGTCTATAGACTGGATAAAGTAGACATGACTCTAGGTTCGGTAAAAATCACCCTTGGCTAAAGAGAAAAGTATTTAGTAGGACTGAGAGCCTGTCTTAGAGAAGCTATTTCAATGAATAACCTTTGAGCACAGAGACCATGACCACCTTTAGGTTATTCATATGGCTATGCACCTGAATATAACCCCTTCTCGTTCTTCAAAATTTAGATCTGGGACAGACAGAGTTTCCATATGGAACATGGTCCTCTTTAGCCCAAAGTACGGAGTTCCTTTGGGGCACTGTCTGGTTGATTTCTACAACAAGAAGCTACATGTTCTTCAAAGATGGCATCCTTTCCTCATAGGTGGAGCTGTCATCCTCCTGTAGCCTGAGTACTGAGGCTGAGCCTTTGTACTAAGTAAAAAGATCAAAATTCAATTTGGACAAATTCCCATCTGGTGGGAATCTGAGTACCTTTCATAATACAAAAAAAAAAAAAAAAAAAAAGTAGTTTTAAAACTTAAAGCACTCAAGAACCAAGTGTTACTAATAATAAGCCCAAGAAAAATGTAAAAGCCCATACAAATTCTAAGTTAGACAAACACTGTCAAAACCCCAGGGGTATGTCAGTCTTTTGAACACTGCCACCATAACCACATCAAGGCATGCAATAAAGGGTTCCAATGAATCAGATTATGAAATAGACAACTGAGCATCCACACATTGTTTTGTCTCACAGTTTAAAAAGAAGAGAAAAAAAAAGTGGCTAGTATTCTCACGTCTTATTAATAAGACTAAGTTATCAAAACAGAGCCTATCAGAGGTAATACTGGGACAACTCAACTGATAGAAAACATGATTAAGGACTGCAGGATGGGTTATAGAAATGAAAAGGCAAGAGAAAGGAGGACCCCCAGGAGGCTATTGTCATCTAGATGCCATGCTGTGTGGAAGGTGTGAAGGGACTGATTCCAAAGTCAACATAACTACAAAGGAAAGACTGGCCTCTGCAGAGATTTCAACTGAAAAACTGATTAAAATATGGTGATTAGCTAGATCAACAGAGAGATAAATTTTTTTAAACTCTAGAACTTCACATACAGATGGCCAAAAAGCACATGAAAAGGTGCTGAACATTGCTAATTATCAGAGAAATGAAAATCAAAACTACAATGAGGTATCACCTCACACTGGTCAGAATGGGTCAGAAGTATACAAACAATAAATGCTGGAGAGGGTGTGGGGAAAACAGAAACCTCCTGCACTGCTGGTAGGAATGTACACTGGTACAGCCACTATGGAGAATAATATGGAGGTTCCTTAAAAAACTAAAAATAGAGCTACCATATGTTCCAGCAATCCCACTCCTGGGCATATATCCAGAGAAAACCATAATTCTAAAAGATACAGGCACCCCAATGTTCACTGCAGCACTATTTACAACAGCCAAGACATGGAAGCACCTTAAATGCCCATCAACAGAGGAATGGATAAAGGAGATGTGGTACGTATATACAATGGAATATTACTCAGCCATAAAAAAGAATGAAATAATGCCATTTGTAGCAACATGCATGGACCTAGAGATTATCATACTTAGTAATTCAGACAAAGAAAGACAAATATCATATGATATCACTTGTATGTGGAATCTAAAAAATATTACACAAATGAACTTATTTACAAAACAGAAATAGACTCACAGACTTAGAAAACAAATTTATGGTTCCCAAAGGGGAAAGGTGGGGGGGAAGGGATAAATTAAGATGTTGGGATTAACATATACACACTGCTATATATAAAATAGATCATCAACAGGACCTACTGTATAGCACAGGGGACTCTACTCAATATTCTGTATGGGAAAAGAATCTGAAAAACACCTGGAACTAACACAACATTGTAAATCAACTATACTCAAATATAAAATTTAAAAAGTTTTTAAAAAGTGAAAAAGAGGGGGCTTCCCTGGTGGTGCAGTGGTTGAGAGTCCGCCTGCCAATGCAGGGGACACGGGTTCGTGCCCCGGTCCGGGAGGATCCCACATGCCACAGAGCGGCTGGGCCCGTGAGCCATGGCCACTGAGCCTGCGCATCCGGAGCCTGTGCTCCGCAACGGGAGAGGCCACAACAGTGAGAGGCCCGCGTACAGCATAAAAAAAAAAGGGAAAAAGAAAAAACTCTAGGACTTCAAATCTAGCATGTTAGAGTAGAATCACTGACAGATGTAAGCAGTTAAAAAGGGAATTTGGATGAAAGAGATGAGAATAAAAATAGAAGCTGCCATTCACTGACCATTTCCCATGTTCTAGGCACAGCACATTCATTACTCATTTAATCCTCTCAACAACTCTATGAGAATTGGTTTATTCATGTACTTACTCTTTCATAAACAGTTATCAAGTGCCTACTGTGGACCAAGCATTGTCTTATGTAAACATTATATTTTTATACCTAAGGAAAGTGAAATTCAGACAGGTAAGGCAACTTGTCCAAGGTACCCTAGCCAGAGCTGGAATGCAAACCAAGATTTGATGGATTCCAGTTTCCTGTTATGAGTTTTAGTTTTGGATTTGTTCAATTCAAAAGATGACAATAAATAAAATAGGACTGGAGAGCCACAAAGCTAGTGGCAGTAACTGATTGAGGAAGGACCAGGACACTAGGGATCTGTGCGTGTTTTGCGGGGGGCATAAAAGGGAGAAGCAGTCTTATTACCCAAGCACCTTTGAGAGCTCTGACCTTGGATAACAGTACGGAGGGTCTAAAGTTATAAATCCAGGTGCAACTGCTGCTGGATTTTCTGGTCTCTAAGATAAGAAAGGATGTTGTAGAAGTGAGATGGCCCCTTATCACCTGTGAAATTCAAAACAGAAACTGACAGTCTCCACAATATTCAAGATATTAATGACACATTAAGTTATTCAGTTCTCACAGACTAGATAAGCCTGTGTTATTTATATTTTAAATTAGTACCATTCAGGGTTGAATTGTGGCTTCCCCGAAAGGTATATTGATGTCCTATACCCAAACAGCTCTGATTGTGACCTTATTTGAAAATAAGGTCATTGCAGATGTAATTAGTTAAGATGAGGTCACATTGGAGTAGGGTGGGCCCTTCTTTCTTATAAGAAAAAGAGATGCAGAGCCACACCAGGAGATGTCATGTGATGACAGAGGCAGAGACTGAAGTGATGCACCTATAAGCCAAGGAACTCCAAGGACTGCCTGAAACACCAAAAGCAAAGAAAAAAGGCATGGAACAGACTCTTCCCCAGAGTACCCAGGAGGAGCCAACCTTACAAACACCTTGATTCAGACTTCTAGCCTCCAGAACTGTGAGAGAATAAATTTCTGTTGTTTTAAGACGCCCAGTTTTATGATACTTTGACAGCAGCCCTAGGAAACTAAAACAAGTGCTTATTAAGCCAAACATTTAAATCATGCTTATGATGTCCAGGAACTGTTCTAAGTACTACATAATATTAATTCATTTAAGCACCAGAACAACCTAAAATGCTAAGTACTATTACCTCCATTTTACTGATGAAGAAACAGAGCCATAGTGAGTTTAGATAACTTGCCAAAGGGAGACCTGGGATCAGAGCCCAGACCCACCCCAGAGTCTCCGGACCGAACCACCAAGCTCTTCTGTGTGCCATTCTCCCAAGACTTCCTATTGCCCCTGCTTTTCAGGATGCCATCGCTGGTACTCAGTCTCATTCCCAAAGCACTGGTAATCTTGAATGACAGAATCTCCAAATGATGATAAAGAAGGCTCATTTATGTACTGCTATGGCATTTTAGCAGATGTTTCTCACAGATAGTTTCACATTTAATCCTTGAAACACTCTATGGTTGGCCTAATTATTGTCCTTATTTTACAAGCGAGGAAACTTACGCTCCAAGAGGTTAAGAATTTAGCCCTACCTCCATAACTGGGCCTGGAAGTGTTAGACATTAAGTGGAGGTCCCGTGACTACAAAATATCCACTCTTTCTCTTACACAGCCCTTCCTCTGTGAAACCATCTGTGACTCCATCCTCACTCCCACTCCCACCCGCCCACACCCAAAGAATTGACTGCTTCTTTCTTTATGTTCTCATAATATTCTGCAAGGCCACATATTTATACTACCTTTCCTGCCGCCTGGGAAAATGAGCAAGGGGACCAAACGTATTAATTATTTTGTACCTAATACCTAGCACAGAGCAAAGAGTAAGCATAAAATAGGTATTTGCTGAAGGAAAGAATGAATAAACAATCAATGGCGCTGAAATGCAAAATATTCCTTCATCTTTCAATGAAAAAACAAGGTGCATGAGAGTGACTACCTGATAATAACTCTCTGCAGTACTTCCACAACAGACAGTGAAGAAAGCTTTGAAATAAACATGTTCACCACATGTAGTATAGAAAAATGCATTACTGTGGTTTCTACAAAAAAACAGGCATCAGTAGACCTTAAATTAAATCTTATATATTCAGCCTCTCCTCCTCACCCATCTAGTCTCATTCCCTAGAAGTCCAGGTCCTTGGGAGAACTCTTTGTATTTGCTGATCAAAGAATCTTTTGTTTTGTGGAGCTTGTTGATAAAGATGGGACACAGTGATTTGAATGACAATTACACAGTGATGGTAAATGTGTGTGTGTGTGTGTGTGTGTGTGTGTGTGTGTGTGTGTACTGCAAAACAGTTTTGCAGGATGAACAGGAGTTACACTAACCTTTTGACTTTGGTTAACTGCTCACAACATTGTTATAAAATAAAACAGAATAAAGCAAAGCATGTGATTAACTCTATCGAAGACTGATGAGAGATTTCACAAATCTGCCCAGAAGGTGGTTTATGTATCGGAGGAGAACTGGACAGCATCCCTTTTGGTGGTTGCCAATTCTCTTCTGGAGACATCTTTTTGCTTCATTATTAAGAAAGCCAGGATACTCCCTTCCTCAAGGGGCCAAAAAACAGACCCACTCCACAAGAAGCCAGGACCAGTGTGCCTTAACAAGGAAGCTGAACTAGGTTTGCCTCAGGGCAACACACTCCCACAAGTCCCATAAACTTTCCAGGAATCCACCAGGTTAGCCAAAAGAAACAATACACTGAAGTTGAAGGAAAAGAAAGAAGAAAAAATAAAAAGAATCCACATGCAACTATCTTTCCATGTAATCCCCAGCTGCCTCAAATTGGCAGTTCTATGACAGTAAGAGTTAAGAACAAAAGAGCTATCAGAAACTTCTTTTCCTTATGTGGCAACCTTGCATGTGAAGGTCCAGACCAAGTCATAGAACAATATGGAAAACACATGTATGTGTTGTTGATTGACTATGAGGATACAGTCAACCTCTTGTCAGCTTTGTCAACAGCCTAGATGACAGCTGTTTGACTTTCAATTCTTGTTTGCTTTCTCACCTCCTCTGTCAACTTATTCCATATGCAGCCCACAGGCAAGGAAGGAAATTTGAAGCCTACATTGTAGGACAGGCATTCATTGCAGTAAATGAAACTATTTCCATTTCCTAAGAGCTGCTAGAGAAAACCACTTTAAAATGCACACAATTTAACTGTGTGACCTTGGGCAAGTCACTTAACCTCTCTGTGCTTCAGTCTCCCTATCTTGTAAAATGGGAGTAATACCTACCTCACAGGGTTATTATGGGGATTAATTAGATATAATGTCTGTAAAGCATCTAAGCTTCTTGAAGATGGCACCATATAAATACAAAATAATATTTATTAAAGCTGGTTTATTTGTGAAAAAAAATGCACACACACAGAGACAGACACACACTGGCAATATAGTGTGGAAATACGATGAGCCTGAACTGACAGGAGTCATTCTGTTAAATGATGATTTATTGATAGTAAAATTGGAGATCAAGGAGTTGAGCTAAGGAACAAAATGGAACAAATGTTCCACAGGAAGAGCAAGGAGGCTTGATGTTTTCTCTGAAAAATGTGGTTCTCAGAACAGCAAGCAAATCATACTAAATCTACATTTAAAAATGTTCTTCCTCTTAAGTATTTTTATAAATATTCAAGTGGATAGACAGTTGTAAGTTTATCAACATATAGTGTGTACACATCTTCCCATTTGTGTCAATTAATCAAGCATGTTTGGTAATTTAAAAAAATTATTTTTTAAAAAATAATTTGAATAACTCTACCCTCCACTTCATTCAGTAATTCAGTGAGCTCATGCTCTGCAGTAAACGTGAATCTCTATGCTCTCTGTCATGCTAAGGTTTTGCCACAATAGGCCATAACAGGGCCCAGACACAAGCTAACCACTGCATCTGATGCTCAAATGGAGAAAAAGTCATCTGTTCCAACACTTAAGAAAGTCTGCCTGTGTTGGATTTAATGAAATATAATACATCAGAACAAGCATGTATACATAAAACCAGGCATGTTGAATAAACTAAAAAGCCCAAGGGATTTTTACATATAATTTTGGCAAGAGGTAATTTTTAACTTCAATATTTATGGTATTATCTAATCCACCATAAAATGTAATCGCATTATATAACTTTGTAAATATGTACCTATTATTTTAGACTGTCCATACCATTCCTCTCCTATACACATAAAATTGAGGACTAACTGCAATCAATAGTTAATAGAAATTTCTAGAAGTCAATAAAACTCTTATTACTTCCTCCTCCCATAACATGTAAACCACCAATAAAGTTATTACTTTTTAGATGAGACCACATCAATGGAGGCTATTTGACAGAAAAGATTATGTCTATGTGTTGGAATATCTGACATTTAAATAAATAACGATGTCACAAAGATAATGATGTCACAGAAGAATAAACAAAGACCAAAAGGAAATGGAGGAGAATGTTCATAATACAACTGGGAAACTGTTTTGAATTTAAGGGATGACGACAAAAAAAGTGCTATTTTTTGCATGATGATGAAGCTAAGGGCAGGAGCCCTTACATAACCATGATAAATTACTTAATTTTAGCTCTTTAAATATTACAAGCCATATATATATAATTTATATATATTTATCTATATATGTAATTTAATTCTTTCACTCACTCTCCATCATAGACATGACAAATATTATCATAAACAGAAAGATATTAAATAAACCTATACAAAGTAATACAGCTAGTTCATGAACTCATGTCTTCTTACTCCAAGTCTAGACCTTTTCCCATCATGAACATTGTTGCATTCCCTCTAAATAAATAGTAAATACCAGCTAAAGAGTTTTGGAGAACACAGGAGTGAAATCTAAGGTAAGTTAAGGGTGAATACTAAAATAAAAGTGAAAAGTCATCTATAAAACTCGCGAGCAGAGTGGGTAAGAAAAAGAATAAAATCATTTATATATTTAATAAAAGTTTTGATTTATCTTGTTACATGAGTAATTGTTGGTATTGTATTTATCTATAGCACTTTATTGCCTTCATTTATATGTACATCCAGTCAGTTACTAATCATCATCAAGCATGTATCAGACAATGGCTGGGCACCAGGAAAGCAAAGAAGCAGTAAGCATGGATCCCAATCCTTGCCCCAGAGGAGTTCATGATGTTCTAAACTGAATGTAAGGGAACATAATAAGGTCATCATCACAAGAAAAATGAGGACTTCTTTGTCAAATGAGGATGGTCAAGCAGATGGTAAAGACAGAGAAAATACCAAAATATGTAAACGTATTGCCAGGGTTTGGCTTTCCTAAGTTGAAACTGGAAGAACACAAAGATACACAAATAGTGGAAAATAGCAACCATCATCAATTGCTTAAAGACAGAATTTCAGATAAATATAGCTGTGGATACCTGAGTCACGCTAATGCTTTGTTATTCCTTCAGACTGATATACTTTAAGTACTTAACATTTATTTAGACAAAATATAGAATATTGTATGAGAAAAGAACAGAAATGGAGCCCCCTCGTGGCTGTCCCCAGCTTCTCCTCTAAGGTCTTAAACAGTCAAATTCTGTTCCCAGCTGCACATCCTACTATACTAGGAAAACAGCAGCCCTACAGTTAATTGTCACCCTCCTTTAGATTGGCAGCTTAGGAACAATATATCTCATGTCTCAAATGGCTTATGAAAGTATTACTTTCAACCAGATTTTTACTAGAAATGATTTAGAAACATAATTTGATATATCTTTTTTATATATTCCATAATATTTTAGCAACCTAATGATGGTTTAGCCTCCCTTACAGTTCAGGACCCATATAAGTATCCACCTACCCCACTTCTTAACCCAATAATATTCCTGTAACTATTCCACACAGGTGCAAAATGGACTTAAAAGTTCTGCAAGAGCATGTTTTCAAATTTGAGATGGACAATAATGTCTCCCATAAAAGGCAGATGTTCCCTTAACCCTACTTTAATCTTGCCAGGAATTTGAAGAAAAGCTAATATTTCTCCTCTTTTGCTGATTTCAACCAGTAAACAATGGGTGTGTGAGCAGGCTTCACGGGGTTTACATTGGAATTATTTACTTGAACATAAAGTTCCATACACAAATTGAAAAGAGGACAATAAGTAAGAAAATAACCTTTGAAATAACAGAGCTAAAACATTTTCAGTAGATCATCAGGTCCTCCAATGCAGAGGAATTATTCCCCCAAAACACAGTTGCTGGGGCTACTATAAAAATTACCTAATGGAAGATGCATTTCGGCTTCCTAAGGACTATTACCCTTCTGTGTTCCTAACCCTATATGTAGAAATTGCTCCCTTACCAGTAACATGAGTCTTATTTTTTGTATACTTAAACTTATGAATAAATACACTATTTAAAATCTTCAGTGGCAGTCCTTCTCCAGATCAGGATGGTATGTGCCACAATGATCTTATCACAACGTGGGACAGAAAATGGCTATTGAGGTAATCCTAGCAACAACAACCTCTGTTGAAGCAGAAGCACATATTATCTGATAAAATAAGGCAACTCAGCTATTCTTTCAGCTCAGCGTGCCTTTTCATCTGCTGTTGTCATCATAAAATTCCCAAGTGTTGGGTTTCCAGTCACAGATGCCTCTTTCAGATGAAGTAAGCTCATGCAATTGTCTGCTCTAGAGGAAGCCGCTACCAATCGTGCACTCCTTCATACTGAGCTCGAAGTCATTCTGAATATGATTCTCTGTCCTCCTCCAGAGTACAGGCGTGGTCCATGAAGAACAATACCCAAATATGACTTATTTCCATATAAGACTTATTTCCACATAAGATTTATTTAACTATTTATTTGGGAAGAATTATTTCCCAAATACAATTTTGGAAAACCAACTCAAGATGTCTAATTAGACTGGGTTGAAGATGAATAAAATACTGGAGATTATGGCTCTAAATGTTTGCTTTCAAAGTGAACAAACTCATTAAAAGAACTTGCATTATGCAGAAATTTTGTAAAACATATGAGAGGCAGAATATTAAGAAAAATACACATTTGTGTGAAAACAATTATTCAATCTGGTAATCAAAATCATACTTCTAGTAGAGAAGATAAAAAGGAAAGTGTCAAAATAAAATTTATGACACCACTTTTTGTATATATCCTAAACCGGATCAAACGTAAAGTGGAAAATTATGCAGAAAACTTAAAATCAATGATATAATGAAAGGCAGTGTGCTGCCCTAAATACATAGTAATTTAAAGCTGGAAAGAACTTCAGAAATAATCTAAGCATTTAGATTATTATATTTAGCATTTAGATATTCAGATTAAGAACCTGCTCGTTTTTTCAAAAAGAAACTGAAGCCCAGCGCGATTAAAATTTTGCCTACAGTTATACAACTAGTTAAGGAGAGAACCAAGACAAGGTTCTCATGCCTCTCAGTGTAGTACTTTCTTCCCACTTTCACTTAAAATAAATGAAAGCAGAAGATAAGCCTTTGACTTTAAATAGGATAAGGATTGTGTGTACCTAGGGACCAGTTCTTCTCTGATATTTTCCTATGTGCCTCTATCCCAGCTCAGCTCAGCCAAACATGAGGAAGAAGAAACAAACTACAGAAGCAAAGGAGGGTCGTCTCTTTATGTAGAACTGTGCCTGTAAAATCAAGGAAGGAGAGTAGTAGCAATCATCTTAGATGGCAGCAATGACACAGGGGAATGGCAGGGCGGTGATAAAAAACAGACGTTGTCTTTCCTTAAGTACAACAGTAATTCAACTTAATTGATTCAAATTGTATGTATTAAATGCTTGGTAACTGCAGCACTACTCTCTCTCTTAAAAAGAAGAGTAAAGAAAAGCTTTATATATTAAGACAAAAGGAAAGTACCATAAGCAAACAAAGCATGACTATGACTGAGCTGCACTCTAGCAAACTGGTAATCATGCACTGAAGCCAAGTATGGGAAATGGGCAGAGAGCTACAGGAAGGCCATTTGCATGTTTTTAAGGCTGCCTGCTATATTTCAGGAGTTGTCACCCGGAATGCAAGGCAGCCAAATTATGTCAAAGAACTCCCCATGGAGAGCAGCAATGAACGCTTCCGAGCTCAAGAGCCTCCTTCAGCCCCACGGTGAGGTTATATGTACAAGTGCAGCTGCAGCTGAGAAAGACCAATCAGAGGGCGGTACAGATGGTCTCTCTATGGAGTTGTATTTTTTAGACCATAATTTGTTCCCTGCAGGCCATACTGTATACAAGGAGAAGAAGGAATAGTGAATAGTGGCATCCATGCAGCCCACAGTGCCAACACTGTGCTGGCCTATATAAAATAGAGGAATATCTTCCAACATTGTGTTTTATACCTTACACAAAAAGGAAGAAAGACTGTGCTGTTCATTATAAGCAAAACCATGGGACTCATCAAAGGAACCAGAGGCAGCATCTTATCAAAAGTACCGTAGGACGAGAGGGGGAAGATGGCGGAAGAGTAAGACACAGAGATCACCTTCCTCCCCACAGATACATCAGAAATACATCCACACGTGGAACAACTCCTAAAGAACACCTACTGAACGCTGGCAGAAGACCTCAGACCTCCCAAAAGGCAAGAAACTCCCTACGTACCTGGGTAGGGCAGATGAAAAAAGAATAAACAGAGACAAAAGAATAGGGACGGGACCTGCACCAGTGGGAGGGAGCCGTGAAGGCTCCCACACTAGGAAGCCCCTTCGCGGGCGGAGAATGCGGGTGGCGGAGGGGGAAGCTTCGGGGCCGTGGAGGAGAGCGCAGCAACAGGGGTGCAGAGAGCAAAGTGGGGAGATCCCCGCACAGAGGATCAGGGCCGACCGGCACTCACCAGCCCGAGAGGCTTGTCTGCTCACCCGCTAGGGCGGGTGGGGCTGCGAGCTGAGGCTCGGGCTTCGGTTGGAGCAGAGGGAGAGGACTGGGGTTGGCAGCGTGAACACAGCCTGAAGGGGTTAGTACACCACGGCTAGCCAGAGGGAGTCCGAGAAAAAGTCTGGATCTGCTGAAGAGGCAAGAGACATTTTCTTCCCTCTTTGCTTCCTGGTGCGCGAGGAGAGGGGATTAAGAACGCTGCTTAAAGGAGCTCCAGAGACGGGCGTGAGCCGCGGCTAAAAGCGCGGACCCCAGAAATGGGCATGAGACGCTAAGGGTGCTGCTGCCACCACCAAGAAGCCTGTGTGCGAGCACAGGTCACTATCCACACCCTCCTTCCGTGGGGCCTGTGCAGCCCACCACTGCCAGGGTCCCAGGATCCAGGGACACCTCCCACGGGAGAACGCACGGTGCACCTCAGGCTGGTGCAACGTCACTCCGGCCTCTGCCGCCACAGCCTTGCCCCGCATCCGTACCCCTACCTCCCCCTGGCCTGAGTGAGCCAGAGCCCCCGAATCAGCGGCTCCTTTAACCCCGTCCTGTCTGAGCGAAGAACAGACGCCCTCCGCCGACCTCCACGCAGAGGCGGGGCCAAATCCAAAGCTGAACCCCAGGAGCTGTGCGAACAAAGAAGAGAAAGGGAAATCTCTCCCAGCAGCCTCAGGAGCAGTGGACTAAATCTCCACAATCAACTTGATGTACCCTAGATCTGCGGAATACATGAATAGACAACAAATCATCCCAAATTTAGGAGGTGGATGTTGAGAGCAAGATTTTATTATTTTTTCCCCTTTTCCTTTTTTTGTGAGTGTGTATGTGTATGCTTCTGTGTGAGATTTTGTCTGTATAGCTTTGCTTTCACCATTTGTCCTAGAGTTCTATCTGTCCGTGTTTTTTTTACTTTTTAAAAAATTTCTTTCTTAATAATTATATTTTTCTTTTAATAAATTTATTTTACCTTACTTTATTTTATTTTCTTTTATCCTCTTTCTTTCTTTCTTTCTACCTTTTCTCCCTTTTATTCTGAGCAGTGTGGATGAAAGGATCTTGGTGCTGTAGCCAGGAGTCAGTGCTGTGCCTCTGAGGTGTGAGAGCCAACTTTAGGATACTGGTCCACAACAGACCTCGCAGTTCCACGTGATATCAAACAGCAAAAATCTCCCAGAGATCTCCATCTCAACAGCAACACCCAGCTTCACTCAATGACCAGCAAGCTACAGTGCTGGACACCCTATACCAAACAACTAGCAAGACAGGAACACAACACACCCATTAGCAGAGAGGCTGCCTAAAATGACAGTAAGTCCACAGACACCCCAAAACACACGACCAGACATGGACCTGCCCACCAGAAAGACAAGATCCAGCCTCATCCACCAGAACACAGGCACTAGTCCCCTCCACCAGGAAGCCTACACATCCCACTGAACCAACTTTAGCCACTGGGGACAGACACCAAAAACAACAGGAACTACGAACCTGCAGCCTGCAAAAATGAGACCCCAAACACAGTAAGATAAGCAAAATGAGAAGACAGAAAAGCACACAGCAGATGAAGGAGCAAGGTAAAAACCCACCAGACCTAACAAATGAAGGGGAAATAGGCAGTCTACCTGAAAAAGAATTCAGAATAATGATAGTAAAGATGACCCAACATCTTGGAAATAGAATAGAGAAAATGCAAGAAACATTTAACAAGGACCTAGAAGAACTAAAGATGAAACAAGGAACAACACAATAAATTAAATGAAAAATACTCTAGAAGGGATCAATAGCAGAATAACTGAGGAAGAAGAACGGATAAGTGACCTGGAAGATAAAGTAGTGGAAATAACTACTGTAGAGCAGAATAAAGAAAGAAGAAGGAAAAGAACTGAGGACAGTCTCAGAGACCTCTGGGACAACATTAAACGCACCAACATTTGAATTATAGGGGTTCCAGAAAAAGAAGAGAAAAAGAAAGGGACTGAGAAAATATTTGAAGAGATTATAGTTGAAAACTTCCCTAATATGGGAAAGGAAATAGTTAATCAAGTCCAGGAAGCACAGAGAGTCCCATACAGGATAAATCCAAGGAGAAACACGTAATGAACATATTAATCAAACTGTCAAATATTAAATACAAAGAAAACAAATTAAAAGCAGAAAGGGAAAAACAACAAATAACACATAAGGGAATCCCCATAAGGTTAACAGCTGATCTTTCAGCAGAAAATATGCAAGCCAGAAGGGAATGGCAGGACATATTTAAAGTGATGAAGGAGAAAAACCTACAACCAAGATTACTCTACCCAGCAAGGATCTAATTCAGATTTGATGGAGAAATTAAAACCTTTACACACAAGCAAAAGCTGAGAGTTCAGCACCACCAAACCAGCTTTACAACAAATGCTAAAGCGTCTTCTCTAGGCAAGAAACACAAGAGAAGGAAAAGACCTACAATAACAAACCCAAAACAATTAAGAAAACAGGAATAGGAACATACATATCGATAATTACCTTAAATGTAAATGGACTAAATGCTCCCACCAAAGACACAGACTGTCTGAATGGATACAAAAACAAGACCCATATATATGCTCTCTACAAGAGTCCCACTTCAGACCTAGAGACACATACAGACTGAAAGTAAGAGAATGGAAAATGATATTCCATGCTAATGGAAACCAAAAGAAAGCTGGAGTAGCAATTCTCATATCAGACCAAGTAGACTGTAAAATAAAGACGATCAGAAGAGACAAAGAAGAACACTACATAATGATCAAGGGATGAATCCAAGAAGATATAGCAATTGTAAATATTTATGCACCCAACATAGGAGCACCTCAATACATAAGGCAAATAGTAACAGCCATAAAAGGGGAAATCGACAGTAACACATTCATAGTAGGGGACTTTAACACCCCACTTTCACTAATGGGCAGATCATCCAAAATGAAAATAAATAAGGAAACACAAGCTTTAAATGATACATTAAACAAGATGGACTTAATTGATATTTATAGGACATTCCATCCAAAAACAACAGAATATATATTTTTCTCTAGTGCTCATGGAACATTCTCCAGGATAGATTATATCCTGGGTCACAAATCAAGCCTTGGTAAATTTAAGAAAATTGAAATCGTATCAAGTATCTTTTCCAACCACAACGCTATGAGACTAGATATCAATTACAGGAAAAGACCTGTAAAAAATACAAACACATGGAGTCTAAACAATACACTACTTAATAACGAAGTGATCACTGAAGAAGTCAAAGAGGAAATCAAAAAATGCCTTGTAACAAATGACAATGGAGACACGATGACCCAAAACCTATGGGATGCAACAAAAGCAGTTCTAAGAGGGAAGTTTATAGCAATAAAATCCTAACTTAAGAAACAGGAAACATCTCGAATAAACAACCTAACCTTGCACCTAAAGCAATTAGAGAAAGAAGAACAAAAAACCCCAATGTTAGAAGAAGGAAAGAAATCATAAAAATCAGATCAGAAATAAATGAAAAAGAAATGAAGGAAACCATAACAAAGATCAATAAAACTAAAAGCTGGTTCTTGGAGAAGATAAACAAAATTGATAAACCATTAGCCAGACTCATCAAGAAAGAAAGGGAGAAGACTCAAATCAATTGAATTAGAAATGAAAAAGGAGAAGTAACAACTGACACTGCTGAAATACAAAAGATCATGAGAGTTTACTACAAGCAACTCTATGCCAATAAAATGGACAACCTGGAATGGACAAATTCTCAGAAATGCACAACATGCCAAGAGTGAATCAGGAAGAAATAGAAAATATGAACAGACCAATCACAAGCACTGAAATTGAAACTGTGATTAAAAATCTTCCAACAAACAAAAGCCCAGGACCAGATGGCTTCACAGGCAAATTCTATCAAACATTTAGAGAAGACCTAACACCTATCTTTCTGAAACTCTTCCAAAATATAGCAGAGGGAGGAACACTCCCAAACTCATTCTGCGAGGCCACCATCACCCTGATACCAAAGCCAGACGAGGATGTCACAACGAAAGAAAACTACAGGCCAATATCACTGATGAACATAGATGCAAAAATCCTCAACAAAATACTAGCAAACAGAATCCAACAGCACATTAAAAGGATCATACACCATGATCAAGTGGGGTTATTCCAGGAATGCAAGGATTCTTCAATATATGCAAATCAATCAATGTGATACACCATATTAACAAAACCATATGGTCATCTCAATAGATGCAGATAAAGCTTTCGACAAAATTCAACACCCATATATGATAAAAACCCTCCAGAAAGTAGGCATAGAGGGAACTTTCCTCAACATAATAAACGCCATATATGACAAACCCACAGCCAACATCATCCTCAATGGTGAAAAACTGAAAGCATTTCCACTAAGATCAGGAAAAAGACAAGGTTGCCCACTCTCACCACTCTTATTCAACGTAGTTTTGGATGTTTTAGCCACAGCAATCAGAGAAGAAAAGGAAATAAATGGAATCAAAATCAGAAAAGAAGTAAAGCTGTCACTGTTTGCAGATGACATGATACTACAGAGAATCCTGAAGATGCTTGCTACCAGAAAACTACTAGAGCTAATCAATGAATTTGGTAAAGTTGCAGGATACAAAATTAATGCCCAGAAATCTCTGGCATTCCTATACAATAATGATGAAAAATCTGAAAGTGAAATCAAGAAAACACTCCCATTTACCACTGCAACAAAAAGAATAAAATATCTAGGAATAAACCTACCTAAGGAGACAAAAGACCTGTATGCAGAAAATTATAAGACACTGATGAAAGAAATTAAACATGATACAAACAGATGGAGAGATATACCATGTTCCCGGATTGGAAGAAATCAACATTGTGAAAATGACTATACTACCCAAAGCAATCTACAGATTCAATGCAATCCCGATCAAACTACCACGGGCATTTTTCACAGAACTAGAACAAAAATTTCACAATTTGTGTGGAAACACAAAAGACCCCGAATAGCCAAAGCAATCTTGAGAAGGAAAAACGGAGCAGGAGGAATCAGGCTCCCTGACTTCAGACTATACTACAAAGCTACAGTAATCAAGACAGTATGGTACTGGCACAAAAACAGAAAGATATTGGCAATCTTTGATACCCAAAGATATAATGGATATAATGGAACAGGATAGAAAGCCCAGAGATAAACCCATGCACATATGGTCACCTAATCTTTGATAAAGAAGGCAGGAATGTACAATGGAGAAAGGACAGCCTCTTCAATAAGTGGTGCTGGGAAAACTGGACTGGTACATGTAAAAGTATGAGATTAGATCACTTCCTAACACCATACACAAAAATAAGCTCAAAATGGATTAAAGACCTAAATGTAAGGCCAGAAACTATCAAACTCTTAGAGGAAAACACAGACAGAACACTCTATGACATAAATCACAGCAAGATCCTTTTTGACCCACCTCCTAGAGTAATGGAAATAAAAACAAACAAATGGGACCTTATGAAAGTGCAAAGCTTTTGGACAGCAAAGGAAACCATAAACAAGACCAAAAGCCAACCCTCAGAATGGGAGAAAATATTTGCAAATGAAGCAACTGACAAAGGATTAATCTCCAAAATTTACAAGCAGCTCATGCAGCTCAATAACAAAAAAAACAAACAACCCAATCCAAAAATGGACAGAAGACCTAAATAGACATTTCTCCAAAGAAGATATACAGATTGCCAACAAACACATGAAAGAATGCTCAACATCATTAATCATTAGAGAAATGCAAATCAAAACTACAATGAGATCCCATCTCACACCAGTCAGAATGGCCATCATCAAAAAATCTAGAAACAATAAATGCTGGAGAGGGTGTGGAGAAAAGGGAACCCTCTTGCACTGCTGGTGGGAGTGTGAATTGGTACAGCCACTATGCAGAACCGTATGGAGGTTCCTTAAAAATCTACAAATAGAACTACCTTATGACCCAGCAATCCCACTACTGGGCATATACCCTGAGAAAACCATAATTCAAAAAGAGTCATGTACCAAAATGTTCATTGCAGCTCTATTAACAATAGCCAGGAGATGGAAACAACCTAAAGGTCTATCATCGGATGAATGGATAAAGATGTAGCACCTATATACAATGGAATATTACTCAGCCATAAAAAGAAACGAAATTGAGCTATTTGTAATGAGGTGGATGGACCTAGAGTCTGTCATACAGATTGAAGTAAGTCAGAAAGAGAAAAACAAATACCATATGCT
Organism: Phocoena sinus; assembly: GCF_008692025.1. Taxonomy (NCBI): domain Eukaryota; kingdom Metazoa; phylum Chordata; class Mammalia; order Artiodactyla; family Phocoenidae; genus Phocoena; species Phocoena sinus. The sequence goes on from NC_045767.1 coordinate 33,200,877, forward strand.
AACACATACATTTGGAGTTTAAGGAAAAAAAAATGTCATGAAGAACCTAGGGGTAAGACAGGAATAAAGACACAGACCTACTAGAGAATGGACTTGAGGATATGGGGAGAGGGAAGGGTAAGCCATGACAAAGTGAGAGAGTGGCATGGACATATATACACTACCAAACGTAAAATAGATAGCTAGTGGGAAGCAGCCGCATAGCACAGGGAGATCAGCTCGGTGCTTTGTGACCACCTAGAGGGGTGGGATAGGGAGGGTGGGCGGGAGGGAGACGCAAGAGGGAAGAGATATGGGAACATATGTATATGTATAACTGATTCACTTTTTTATAAAGCAGAAACTAACACACCATTGTAAAGCAATTATTCACCAATAAAGATGCAAAAAAAAAAGTACTGTAGGCACAATAAAATCACAGCAAAAAAAATTAAATTAAAATAAAGATTCAATCAACAGTTCAGACACATTTGTTTTTAAACTTGCAGATGCTGAACTTTATATTGTGGCTCATGACACTGGCATCAATCAGAATATTATTACTTTTGTTACTATTGTTGTACTTTTTTAATTTTAAAGGGCTTGAAAATTCTAAAACTAATTGTAGGCCTTGAGCTAAATATTTTATAGAAAATCTGCAATATTTTTTCCTGTCCTTTTGTGTGCCGTACAGCTATTCTTGTGAACTTACCCAACATATTTTTGCTTCTTAGTATGCCTTGATATTTCAAGTACTGGCAAAAATGCAATAAGAATCAGACTGCACTGTCTGTTTGTGGTATGTTAAGATTGAGGGTAACAGTGAACTATTTTAGTTTTTGTTTTTTCCTATCTAGAGTTTTCCTTTTGGGAACCACTCCCCTCTCATCTCGTACACATGCCAATCACATTGTCCTACCTCCCCTACCAGTGGGGTAGGTATGATATCCCAGTGGGCCTGTCAGAACATCACATCTCATTTAGACAGTAATTATGCCAGAAGTGGGCACAAGACCTAACAGAGTTAGTCAAAATCCTTTTGAAGTTTTTATATGAACAGCAACAGAAAAAAATATCCCTTCCTTATCTTCAAGGACCTTGAGCATAAAGAACCCAGTTAGCCTAGAGCTTACAGGGCCACCTTTGCTACAGCATGTCCCAAGTCTGTATTCCTTCTGAAAGCTCTAAGAGACAATCAATTCTGTGTGCTTTACTCAAATCCAGAGACTTAAACGTAAATCTCATTTTAAAATATCTTCAAAGAAACATTAAGAATAATGTTTGACCAAATATCTGGATACCACTGCCAGACAAACTGACACACAAAATTAACCATCACAAATGGAAAGGAGGAAATGGGCACATTAACTTTAATAGGAAGTAAGGACAAGAAAAAGTCATTTTTAAGATGGGAGAACTCAAAGCATATTTACATTCTGAAAGGATATATCAAGTAGAGGTAAAAAATAATTTGTTTGAGAGTGAGAGACAATATCTAATATCCTCGAGTAGATAAAAAGGATGGAATCTGATGCACGAGGAAATGAACTGACCTTCACAGGGATCATGGAGAGTTCTTTTTGGTAACAGGAGGGAAAGCAGAGACATTGCGGGGTGGGTATGATGCATGCACGTAAGTTTTTATGGTGATGGAAATTTGTGGAAATTCCCTTTCAATTACTCCAATTTTCTTAGTAAAATAAGAAGTTAGGTAATCAGCTGAGAGAAAGGATAAAGGAGAGGATTTGGGGGTTTGAGGAAAGAGAAGGAAGTATAACCCAGAAAAGAGAGAAAAATGAATGACTTAGACAATAGAGTAGGAGTGCTTGGTGGTACCCCACTTTCAAATAGTGGTCATGAATTTAAAGTGATACCAATTAGTGTACAGTTTTGTAGGTTTTTTCTAGCAGAATTCAGTAGGACGGGCATAGGCATAGAAAACAGAGACAGATTTAACCAGAGTGGTGGTTTAGCCAACTAAGCATGACAAAGGAGGACAGGGCAAAAGAATGGAAGGTGTATGCAAGGAACTGATTGAAATGATTGCCCACAGAATCTGACTTGTATAATGACATACAATAATGTAAGTGAAGATAAGACAAGGTAAGGGATAATGAAAAGCTGAAATTATCAATTGAATGAAAATTTCCATGTGACAGAAGTTGTTGAACTCAATTTACTAGAAGGAATGAACTAGGAATATAGGAGGAAGCAATGTGAGAGTGAGATCAATGAAATCAAGGTTATGAATCAATTAAAGCTACTGATAATTACAAGGTGAAGAGCATGGCAATAAGACGGTGCCTGTGGTAAGGTACAAGACAAAAGTCATTGAAAGAAAAGACATTAAGGAAGTGGGGTGGAGGGGTGAGTCAAGAGGTCGGAATGTGATGCTGATATCACCAAGAATTCTGACAACATCAATGTCCTCCAAAGTTCACCAGGAACATATTTGTATTTAAACAAGTCAGAGTCTCACTCATTGCAGCAAGAGAGAATACAAACCATGGGGAATCATGGAGTATCTCAGTAAAAGGGTGTCAGCAAAAACCAATGATAGTATTTGGACTTCGGTTGAGGGATTGAGAGAGGATCTAAGGAAGCTGGTGTCACTCCATACTAGATGTCACTCCATACTAGATGGTGTCAGAAATTGGGAATAATTCTGTAACTGAGTACCTCAATAAATCTTTCTAGGGAGGGCAAACTAAAGCAAGGCTAAAGCTATAACTGATGAAAAGGTAGCAACTACTCCTTTTGGCTAAGAGAGAAAGATACTTGGTATTTTAAACAAAGTTATGAAGTAGTCTTATTTTCTCTCTTTTTATCATAGTCTCAGAGGGTGAGGTTGATATTCTGTGAGACTGTTTATTATCCAACAAAAAAGTACCAAGGCAGATGGTAACTAGACTTATTGTGGTGATCACTTCATAATGCATAAAAATGCTGAATCACTACGTTGTACATCTGAAACTAATATAATATTGTATGTTAATTATAATTCAATAAGAAAGTAACATACAGTAGCTTCCAGCTGTCAGGGGATGTTCTTTGCTTGGTTTAAAAATTACTTTCTCAACAAGAATAATGTTAAGAGAGTGTCGATAAAATCTTTAAGGAATAAGAGGAAGGGACCTGGGAGTGTAAATGACTGCAAACAGGTATAGGGGAGGTAGAATCTGATAACATGAGACACAAAGATGTATGTTTTTTTGTTTCTTTAAATAGGAGGTTGGGAGGATTGACTGGAAGCAGCAACAAGAAGTAAGGATGGTACTTCTTCCATCTCTAGGCCCAATAATAAGAAGGAAACCAGTCACGATGTAAGAGGGCTACAGAAGAAGCAATGTCATCAAGGGGACACTTGGTTTTAGTTATAGCAGAAGATAAAAAGAATACTCACAGAAGAAAATGAGGATATGTGCACAATGCAAAGGTTTCAGAAGATGGATAGCAGTAGGACTTAGGGTTAGAAAAAGGGATGTACAGAACCATGTGAGGGATGACCTGGTCCTACAGCAGATAATGGTCGTAAAGCTGTGAGTGTTAAGAGGAAGGAGGGAGGGAGAAAGTTACCAGAATTACTTAAAACTCTGGATTCTCACTTGAATCATGGCATCGGAGGCCTGGAGTTCTACACTGAGGCAATCTTCATCATTGCACAAGTACTATCAAAACTCTTGCTAAGGACTGACCTATAAACGGATACTCTTACCCTGAAAATGTAGGCTCCCCTTCAAACTAGAAAGTGTTATTTGTTGCTAGTTCACTGAAATGTTTTTATTACTTGAGTTTATTTTAATGAATCACAAAAGCTAAGGAAGTTGCTCAGTTAATCTGACATATTATATTACATTTATTTTTGGAAAAGTCTCTGGATGGCTCTTAGAATTTTCTTCTTATTCTTTACTGAGTAATTAAATAATTGTGGACTTCATTTGCTTGTTCTTTGGGTATCTTAGTATTTGCTTCAATTATGCAGTCATTTAACTTAGCTGTTCAGTCATTAAAATAGGTATTACTTGACTACCATAGGCAAAACACTATGCTGAGGACCCTGTTTACTTATTCCATTTATTTAGCCATGAATTTTGATATATTACTAGGAAGTAGAATAGCACTGTGTTTAAGAATGGGGGCCCCGAGTCAAATTGTGTGGACCTGAACCCCAGTTACACTGCTGATAATTAGGTGACCTTGTGTAAGCACTCTTAGTTTCAATCTTTGCATCTGTAAAATGGAGTTAATAATAGTACCTAGCTCATGGATTGTGAGATGATTAAATGAGATAATATATGTAAAGTATTCAGCACAGTAACGTCTTGGCTTCTAGATAATATACCTCACTATATTACTTGCCATGGTTATTATAGTTATTGTTGTTGAGTTCATCATTATTATTTTATCATGGTATAGTGAGAAAAGTCCTTGATCTGTATTTGTATGGCAGCTGGGAAAGCTACTTAATGTCTCTGAGATTTCTTTATCTGTAAAATGTATACCATAGTACTAATTTCAACAGGACCATGAGAGGATTAAATATGATGGTAAATATGCAAATGGCTAACATAAAGTAGGCATATCATAAGTGTTCGTTTCCTTCTTTCTCATCTGCCACTATCAATGTGAAACCTAGATATATTTCCAAAGATAGCACTCTCCTTTACTGGTTGCTTAGTCTTCAGAGCATAGTATCAAGTACAGACAAGTATCTGATGAAGCTTTTAGGCATCCAGGAGACAAGTATCACTGAGCAGAGAGGAATAGAGGGTCACTTCCTTTTGAAATAAGGACTTCTATAAGCATCAATCTTCCTTTAGTGTTAAAAATGTCTCCGAGTACATAGAAGCAGAGAAGTGTACCCACGATAAGTACTGGAGTTTTACATAAAGTAATCTGGTTTGCCCTGCTAGAGGCAGAAGAGAATAAATATTTTTCTGAGAGAGAGTGCAAAATTTCCAAAGCATCACTGAATGACTTCTGCCTGAAACTACGTAACTTTCCATCCACTTATCCTCTTACTTCAACCAGTTGAGCAACTTTCTCCCAATTTCCAACCAGCCCTGTGACATTACCTTCCCTGAATGGCACTCTCAGATTCAAGGAAGTACCATGATTCCCTACGTCATTCAAGTAAAATCAAAATAGATGAGAGACTTCTATGTGCTCACATTCTAAGTCATGACATTCAAGAAAATAATCATGTCTAAAAACATTGCCTGAATGACTAATGTGGCAGGGTACTGTGCTGGCTACTGGGCACGCAGCAATGAATAGGTTATAGACAAGGGGGTAGTGATGGTAAAGGAGATGAACTAATCAAGAAACAATTAGGAGCAAATACTATATCAAACCTGTATGTGGGGATATGAAGGAGAAGAAAGATTCTAGGATAATTTCTAGATTTCTGGCTTGGATGACAAGGTAGGTAGTGATATGATTCACTGACAGGAAACAAAATGAATAGACATTTGGTATTTGTTCTTTTTTTTTCCTTTGAAGGAGACAAAAATGGAGAGATAATAATATCTGCTTTGGTATTACTGAATATAAAACTCTAGAACTCAGGGTAAAAGACTGGAGCTGTAATTACTGAGCTAAGTCAACGTATACACAGGAGATAGAGCTATGGGAATAGATGAGAGTAGCCAGCCAGGGAGACTGTGTCCCTCCCTGCTTCTTCCTTGCCACCCACAGTTATGTAAAATAGTAACATTAAGACAGAGAGTCATCTTCAAACATTTCTCCCTGTCCATAGTACTTCCCTCTCATTAATGTAACCTGTATGGTTGCCAAGAATAAAATGGTCTTTTGAGCACTCTCTTATCCCATCTCTGTGCATTATTTCTCTCATTTTCCCTAGTTAATGAATGGGAGTATCATTCAATACTACATACCATGTACTTGATAAGTAGTATTTTAAGGCCTAAATTGATTGACTTCTGATAAGGGAAGATATTTCCTCAACACTTCTGAAGTCTTCCTTAGCACATCCAAAATTCCCAACAGTGGTAGATCAGTGGACCAATCCAGCAGAAAGTCAAAATAAGAAGGAACTAGGTCAAAAGTTTAGTACTATTCCTTCTGGGCAGAGGGATTTTGAGTGATATTTTCCCCTGGATTTTTTTTCTATGTTTCTCTATTAAAAAAAAAAAACACTCAAAATAAATATGCATTGCTTTAATAATCAGGAAAAAAATTTTTAATAAAGTCAGTCTTGCAAAACCTTCCAGATCAGCCAAAGACTCTGGCATAGTCAATTGAAAAGGGGTTTCATGAAAATAACAGTGGGATATGCTCAGCACAGAATTACTGGATGGATGAAGAAGACTAAAGCAGGGAACGTCATCAACTAGCAAGTACTCTCAAGGTCCTGTTTTTGTTTCATGAAAAATGGCCTAGACCTCCCAGAAGAGCCTATAACAAACATAACGTTCAAAATAGGAATTATTCATCTAATGATTTCTGCAGACAGCAAAAATGAGTCTATCATCTCAGAAGTAATTTTCTGGAAGGCAAGTTAAATTTATGACATTATGTCACTTTCATAAGCCAGGAACTTTGAATCTATCTAGAAGAGACAAGCTAAGGACCACTTTGCATCCAGAAGAAACTAAAGGACAGTGTCAATGTCCTTCCAGATGGAAAGAGTTCTTTATTTTTGTTTCTAAGCACATATAGTCACATTACATTATGGAAATGGAATGGTTTGATGATAGTTGTTTAGATCAGTCTGTCATGCATTACCTATGGTGCAAGGCAAAAGCAAAAAGAGCTACTGTGTCTATGGGCTTTCTCAGAATTACCAGAATAAAAATCACTGCCCTTTTGTTCAAGCTTTTTTCTTTCTTTTGAGACACAGCAAATCATCAATTTTCAAGTTAAGATGAAGTGTGACACTTCAATGAAAAGAAAGCTATGGAAGCCACATACTGAACGTACAGTGCACCGTGGAGTAAGCAGCCTACAGATGGAAGGAAACTAATAAACTTTTTTGCCTATATTTGCCAAAATGAAAAGAAAATGAAAGCCATCGAGCACTTATATACCATGTCTAGCATTTAATACAATATTTACACATGGCAATAAGTAAAAATATAATTTGGTGTATCTCTAAGGATTATGTAAAACAGTGCATTTCCATCACCTCATTAGATGGCCTAATCCACCAGCACTTGCCATCACATAAACCAGGATGTGGCTTTGTTTTGACCACCAACAAGCTCTAACAAGTGTCTTCCATTCCTGGGAAGATTCTATTCAAATATCAGATATGGTTGGTGAAAACTAGCTATTATAAAGAAAAGTGGGTTGATTTTTCTCTATGAAGAGATCCATCATAAATGCTAAAATGTATCTTGATTCTTTTCATGTATGGGGAATGAATTATAATTAAAGAAGCATTCCTTTCCTCAGACACATTTCTTCACACTTCTTCAGCTGCATTATGAGAACAGTATGGCACTGTCCTCAAAATCTCTGTGGACCCACCATGTCCAGTCTTATATTTTTGTCCCTACTTGTTTATTTAGCCACAAATTTATCCAGAGGCCTATGTGCTACTCTGTTCTCTTTCCAAGATGTACTTACAAGCTTATTTGGAATAATTTCAAGCTCTGATAAGGGCAGTTAAATTTAAGTGGAAAAGTTTGGAGAAGCCTGGAAGACGAAATCATGAAAGAAAATTAGAAGCTATTTTCAGGAAGAGGTTGCTTGAAAAAAGTTGAATAGAGATACTCACATTGTGGGTACTGAATTGTGTGTTTTAACAGCTAAAATGGTAAATTTTATGTTATGTGGATTTTACAACAGCAAAAACGGCCCAAGTAAAAGGAAAAAAAAAATCTTTTATCACAGACTCATAGCACTTCAGAATTATAAATAACTTTAAATGTTGTCTAGGCAAATTTTCTTAAGCTGCTGGCAACAACCATTGTGTAAGTCATGAAGTCAATTTACATGAAACCAGCATTTTTTAACAAAATAATAGAAGAGAGAACGTCTGAGTGTGTGTCACGTATAGTAAGGGCAAGTATAGTTTAATGAAACCATGCTTCAGTTCTGTATGCATGCGTGTGTTTATGTACTGAGTTGTGATGTAAAATATATTTCCCACCACATGTTATAGTTTAAAAAGTTAGAGGTATCTAGTCTGGGCCAATTTTTCATCTTAAGCAATATGCCCTCCTCGAAACTTCTGACCCTTACATTAAAAAGGCAAAGGTAGAAGATTCTAAATTTAACAGTGGTAAATACGCAAATGATAGTAGACCTAACTAATAAAATCAGATACAGTCAAATACCAAGATCATAGGCATGTCCAATTTTGAAACAACTCAAGCATAAAACTGTAGTACTGATGTTGACTAGTAGATAGCCTTTGTGATCTGTCATTTACAAAAATGACTCAGGATGTGACCCTGAAAACTGCAGGATGAGTCATTTCCATGCCGAGGAACACAGTAGGATAGAAATGAAGTAATAAGCCTTTTGAACATTTAAGAAAGCAAAACCTTATAGGGAAATGGCAATTGGCATTCTGCAGAAACTATTTCCAATTAAACTGTAAGTATGTGACAAATATTATGGAGTTTAAGAAAGTAAAAACGTAGTAGGACAATATAAAGTCACTAGAAGTGATTTTCTTATTTATATGCGATCCTAATAAAAACTATATGGAAAATTTCTGTCTCTATAGAACTGGAAAACAAAATTATTTAACCTAGTGAAATAACTAGAAGGAAAACAAGAATAGGATAATATATGTACTTCTTTGCATAGAGAATTGTAGTGAATTTCTTCTAACAATCTTAGGTACAATTTTAAAAGATAATAAACAAAACAGGAGAAAGAAAAGTCACTAATAATTTCTATATTTACACATGGTACTCAGCTCTTTTAGATAATGAAATAGCCACTGAATAGCTCATGTGAGTACAGGACTGCACTGAGCAGCCACAGATGACACTGAGAGTGGACAAGGTGATAAATTTCAGGGAAAATGGCTAAATTCTACTTAAAATGATTATAGGATCTAATTTCTTAGCTATGTTCCTTGTGAAAAAATACAGTAAATAATTTCATTTATTTCCCTGAAATAATCTATAGCAAAAGTTTTGCAGACAAACTAATTCACAAATGGTTGGAAATCATCAGTTCAGATACTGTAAAACTAACAAAAAGCATTCTACCTTTGTGCAAAGTCATGGTGAATATAAATCTAGACTAATGTATTGCAGTTCTGGCCACAGGGATCTAAGAAATATATAATGGCGTTTGAGAAAATCTAAGGAGTTAGACTTTTTAAAACTAATTAGAATTTGATACAATCTTAACATATATATTTTTTAAATGGATCAAGTATGGTGTTACCTTCATCTCCAGTACCACCAAATATTGAGTAAGGGTGAGCCTATCCAGTGAAAATCAAAGTTATTTTAACTTCAAATTCCTAGTGGTTTGTTATAATAAACGAGGACATCTCAGTCGACAATGAGGTCTTTGTTCTGCAAAATCCACCTTTTTACAGATAAGATGTATCAACACACATGGCCCTTCTTCCTGATCTTCTGAGACCCACTAGGCACTCCTGGCAGAGAAAACAAGGACCTTATTCCTGGTCTAAGTCACTCATCAATGAGTGTCAGATGCTTTCCTGGAAAATATGGCAAAGGAGAAAATGCAATGCATCCTAAAATGGTATTTACCCTACATACAGTGGGGTACCAATAAGAACTTCCTGACAATCTTGACTTAAAATTTTCTGCTTCCAGAAATGCTGAAAATAAAAACCCAAAACCAAAGACACTTATGCAAGATAACCTCTTCTCATGTACTGAAAATAATTTCTAGGCAGCACTCATAAACATTCCACAACTTTTCTCAAAGGAGGTTTTACCATGGCTTAAGAAGCTCTGATGTAAATACGTTCAGACAAACTATACTTGAAAGCAGTTGAGAAGTCACCATTTCCCCTGCTCTGAAAAGAACTTGGGGGAAAAGGGAAACACTATCACCTTCTGAAAATTAAACTGATAAAATATTTTTAAATGACAAAACTGTCTACCTAAAGAAGTAACCAAAGTGACAAGTGAGTAACTGAGGGATCTAGAACACTCAAAATTCCAATTCATGTAATTTAGAGATGCAAAGTTGAAGTGTGATCATAACTGGAAAAGGTGAAATCTCAACTATTACCCTCACTCTAAAGAACAAACCTAATTTATATAATCTAATTTAAATCTAGTTTATGGAAGAACTATTTTATAAGAGAATAATAACCAACATGGAGTCTATTTAGAAGGAAAAAGATGTTGAATGTTTTTCTAGGAAAATCTAGCCAGTAAGATATTTACAACTGGCTATGATGGATAAACAGTCCCCTGACTTACCCTCCGGCTATAAACAAGCTATAAAACTGAACAAAATACATGCAAGGAAAAAAACCCTTGTTCTCATTAGAGGACAGCACAGGACTGAGATACTGAAATGATCAAGTTAATTTATAAGTCACTTAACTGCTTGCCAGAGCAAAGCCCAACACTCTTCAAAGAAAGATTAAGAAGATCTGGACCCTTAACAATGCAACATTAATAATGCCCAGTGTCTAAGTATGCTAAGAAGCAGGCAAATGTGACCTGTAAGCCAGGAGAAATTTCAGTCAATAAAAACAGACTGAAAAATTACAGAGAACTTTAAAAACAAAGCTATCAAAAATATGCTCTCCATGGTCAAGGATTAAAGGAAAACATAGTGATAACAGAAACAAAAGATATATAAAAACAAATAAAATGGAAATTTAACACATGAAAAATACAATCTGAAATGACACTTTCACTGGATGAGGTTAAAAGCAGATTAGACACTGCAGAAGAAAATTTCAGTGAACTTGAGGTCATAGCAGAAGCTAAAAATAAAAAATTGAACAGAGACACACTGACTGGTTGAACAAAGAAATATACATGGTCAAAATGTTTCAAATTTAATGAAACTATAAACCTAAAGATTCAAGACACTCAAAAAACCCCAAAAAGGATAAACATAAAGGAAACCCAAATAGGATGTATCATAATTGTACTACCAGAAACCATTTATAAGGAAAAAAAAATTAAAGCAGCTAGGACAAAAAGAGATACAATTCATACAAACAAAGATAACAATGATCAAAGAATTTTTGTCAGCAACTCTTCAAGCTAGAAAATAGTGAAACTGAATCTTCAAATGCATGCCAATTGGAGAGAAAAAAGTAAAGCAGTCTTTACTCTCAGACAACATGATTAACTACGTAGAAAATCCTAAATAATCTACAAAATACTATTAGAGCTAATAAGTGAGTTTAGAAAGATAGCAAGATACATGGTCGATATTTAAAAATCAACTGGATTTCTGCTATTTATCAACAATCAATTACAAAATAAAATTTTCTAAATTCTATCTTTCAGAAAATAATTAAATAAATTAAATTTAACAAAATAGGTGCAAGACCTGTCAATTAAAAGCTACCTAGTACTGATAATAGAATTTAAAGATTTTTTAAAATATGGATTGAAAGAACTATTATTTTTAAGATGGAAAATCTTTTCTAATTGATCTATAGATTCAATGCAATTCCAATCAAAATCCTATCAGACTTTTCAGAGAAATTGATAAACTGATTCTAAAATGTATATGGAAATCCAAAGGACAATTCTGAAAAAAAGTAGCAGGACTAGTACTACTACAAGCTTTTGAAACTTATTATGAGAGCACAGTAATAAGACAATGCAATATTCATAGACCTATCAATGAAACAGACTAGAGAATCCAGAAGTAGACACATTCTTGGAAGGTAAATTGATTTGATACAAAAGTGACAAGGTAATTGAATGGGGCAAAGAATAGATTTTATGACTGCTAGAACTTGGCATCAATGTGCAAAAAATAAAGCTCAGCATTTCTCTCACATCATAAACAAAAGTACCTTGAAGCATATTATTGACCTAAAAATGAAATCTACAACTACAAAGCTTTTAGAAGAAAAGAAGAGGAAAATGTTCAAGGTAGGCAAAATTTCCAGAAATGGGTCAACATAAAATACCAATCAGAAAGTAAAACAATGATAAATTGGAGCAACAGTAATTTTAAAATTCTGCTCTTCCAAAGAAACAAACAAGAAAATTAAAGTCACAAAGTAGGAAAAAATATTTGCAATTCATATATCTGATATAGAACTTCGATCCAGAATATGTAAACAACTTGTAAAACTCAACAAAAAATTAAGCAACAAACAGAATCCAACAGCACATTAAAAGGATCATACACCATGATCAAGTGGGGTTTATTCCAGGAATGCAAGATTTCTTCAATATACGCAAATCAATGTGATACACCATATTAACAAATCGAAGGAGAAAAACCATATGGTCTTCTCAATAGATGCAGAGAAAGCTTTCGACAAAATTCAACACCCATTTATGATAAAAACTCTGCAGAAACTAGGCATAGACAGAACTTTCCTCAACATAATAAAGGCCATAGATGACAAACCCACAGCCAACATCATCCTCAATGGTGAAAAACTGAAAGCATTTCCACTAAGAACAGGAACAAGACAAGGTTGCCCACTCTAACCATTCTTATTCAACATAGCTTTGGAAGTTTTAGCCACAGCAATCAGAGAAGAAAAGAAAATAAAAGGAATCCAAATCGGAAAAGAAGTAAAGCTGTCACTGTTTGCAGATGACATGATACTATACATAGAGAATCCTAAAGATGCTACCAGAAAACTACTAGAGCTAATCAATGAATCTGGTAAAGTAGCAGGATACAAAATTAATGCCCAGAAATCTCTGGCATTCCTATACACTAATGATGAAAAATCTGAAAGTGAAATCAAGAAAACACTCCCATTTACCATTGCAACAAAAAGAATAAAATATCGAGGAATAAACCTACCTAAGGAGACAAAAGACCTGTATGCAGAAAATTATAAGACACTGAAGAAAGAAATTAAAGATGTTACAAATAGATGGAGAGATTTACCATGTTTTTGGGTTGGAAGAATCAACATTGTGAAAATGACTATACTACCAAAAGCAATCTACAGATTCAATGCAATCCCGATCAAACTACCACGGGCATTTTTCACAGAACTAGAACAAAAAATTTCACAATTTCTATGGAAACACAAAAGACCCCGAATAGCCAAAGCAATCTTGAGAAGGAAAAACGGAGTTGGAGGAATCAGGCTACCTGACTTCAGACTATACGACAAAGCTACAGTAATCAAGACAGTATGGTACTGGCACAAAAACAGAAACATAGATCAATGGAACCGGATAGAAAGCCCAGAGATGAACCCACGCACATATGGTCACCTAATCTTTGATAAAGGAGGCAGAAACGTACAGTGGAGAAAGGACAGCCTCTTCAATAAGTGGTGCTGGGAAAACTAGACAGGCACATGTAAAAGTATGAGATTAAATCACTCTCTAACATCATACACAAAAATAAGCTCAAAATGGATTAAAGACCTAAATGTAAGGCCAGAAACTATCAAACTCTCAGAGGAAAACACAGGCAGAACACTCTATGACATAAATCAGAGCAAGATCCTTTTTGACCCACATCCTAGAGAAATGGAAATAAAAAAAAATAAACAAATGGGACCTAATGAAACTGCAAAGCTTTTGGACAGCAAAGGAAACCATAAACAAGACCAAAAGACAGCCCTCAGAATGGGAGAAAATATTTGCAAATGAAGCAACTGACAAAGGACTAATCTCCAAAATTTACAAGCAGCTCAATAAGAAAAAAAACAAACAACCCAATCCAAAAACGGGCAGAAGACCTAAACAGACATTTCTCCAAAGAAGATATACAGACTGCCAACAAACACATGAAAGAATGCTCAACATCATTAGTCATTAGAGAAATGCAAATCAAAACTACAATGAGATATCATCTCACACCAGCCAGAATGGCCATCATCAAAAAATCTAGAAACAATAGGGCTTCCCTGGTGGTGCAGTGGTTGAGAGTCTGCCTGCCAATGCAGGGGATATGGGTTCGTGCCCTGGTCTCAGAAGATCCCACATGCCTCAGAGTGGCTGGGCCCGTGAGCCATGGCCACTGAGCCTGCGCGTCCGGAGCCTGTGCTCCGCAACGGGAGAGGCCACAACAGTGAGAGGGCCGCGTACTGCAAAAAAAAAAAAAAAAAAAAAAAAATCTAGAAACAATAAATGCTGGAGAGGGTGTGGAGAAAAGGGAACACTCTTGAACTGCTGGTGGGAATGTGAATTGGTACAGCCACTATGGAGAACAGTATGGATGTTCCTTAAAAAACTACAAATAGGGCTTCCCTGGTGGCGCAGTGGTTGAGGGTCCGCCTGCTGATGCAGGGGACACGGGTTCGTGCCCCGGTCCGGGAAGATCCCACATGCCGCGGAGCGGCTGAGCCCGTGAGCCATGGCCGCTGAGCCTGCGCATCCGGAGCCCGTGCTCCACAACGGGAGAGGCCACAACAGTGAGGGGCCCGCGTACCACAAAAAAAAAAACAAAAAAAACTAAAAATAGAACTACCATATGACCCAGCAATCCCACTACTGGGCATATACCCTGAGAAAACCATAATTCAAAAAGAGTCGTGTACCAAAATGTTCATTGCAGCTCTATTTACAATAGCCAGGAAACAGAATCAACCTAAGTGTCCATCATCGGATGAATGGATAAAAAAGATGTGGCACATATATACAATGGAATATTACTCAGCCATAAAAAGAAACGAAATTCAACTATTTGTAATGAGGTGGATGGACCTAGAGTCTGTCATACAAAGTGAACTAAGTCAGAAAGAGAAAGACAAATACCGTATGCTAACACATATATATGGAATTTAAGAAAAAAAAAAATGTCATGAAGAACCTAGGGGTAACACAGGAATAAAGACACAGACCTACTAGAGAATGGACTTGAGGATATGGGGAGGGGGAAGGGTAAGCTGTGACAAAGTGAGAGGGTGGCATGGACATATATACACTACCAAACGTAAAATAGATAGCTAGTGGGAAGCAGCCGCATAGCACAGGGAGATCAGCTTGGTGCTTTGTGACCACCTAGAGGGGTGGGCTAGGGAGGTGGGAGGGAGGGAGGGAGATGCAAGAGGGAAGAGATATGGGAACATATGTATATGTATAACTAATTCACTTGGTTATAAAGCAGAAACTAACACACCATTGTAAAGCAATTATACTCCAATAAAGATGTAAATAAATAAATATCTTTGTGGTACCAACCCATGTATTTTTAGAAATTAAAAACATCTGGAAGGATTTGTCATGATATGTCAATTGTTCAAGTTTTAAAAGACTGTAGGCCCCTCATTCTTCTTTTGGAACCTTCCTCCTTTCCTCTACAGAGGTGACATTTGAAACCAGTATCCCCAAGTTCACTGCCAGTGTCCCTAAGTACAACCATCTGTAGTGAGAAAGGTCAAGGTTATTTTGGGTTTGAAGAAAGTTCTAGAAATCAAGAAAAAAATGGAAGGAGCTATAATATATTGTGCATACAGTATGTTACCAGTTTAGAGTCAGAATATATGTATCCTGAGTCCAACATCAGTACTCTCATGAATGACTTCCTGTCCAAAAATACATAATATACATAAATGTGTAAGGTGTGTGTGTGTGTGTGTATACATACACATACATATGTATATATATCTGAGAGAGAGAGAAGACAAATGTGAATGATGCCAAAGTATCAATTTACTTCATCTTTGAGGGAGGGTGGGAGGGGGGGAGACACAAGAGGGAAGAGATATGGAACATATGTATATGTATAACTGATTCACTTTGTTATAAAGTAGAAACTAACACACCACTGCAAAGCAATTATACTCCAATAAAGATGTTAAAAAAAAATTCAGCAACAAATGAAAAATGGGCAAAGGACTGGAACAGAAACTTCACAAATGACTATATACAAATGACAAACAGGCATATAAAAGATACCATCATCATGCTCATAAGGGAAATGCCAATTGAAAAGTACAATAAGACTAAATTTAGAAGATTGATAATAGCAAATGTTGATGAGAATGTGGAGCAACTGGAACTTGCATAAATTGCCGGCAGGATTGTAAAATGACACAAATTCTTTGGAAAACAGTTTTGCAATGTCTTAAAAAGTAAAGCATGCACTTACCATACAATCCATCAACTGCATCCTTAAATATTTCCCCAAGAGCAATGTAAACATATAGCCACACAAAGACACTGCACGTGAAGGTTCAGTTGAGTTCATACTAGACAAAACCTGGAAATAATACAAGTGTCTACGAACTTGTGAATGGTGAATGGATTCAGAAAGTGTGGTAAAATCCAACAGTCACAGGCCCTCCGTGAGGGTGTCAGTGGCAGCCTGGGTCTCCCTAGGTCTGTCCATGCTATTCTCAGGGTTCTGCACACACACAAACTGTTCTCCCTCATTCAAAAATCCTTTCATATTCTGATAGCTTTAGCTGTGAAAAATATGACAAGACATCCAGGTTCTTGCTATATCATTCTCTTGGTCTTGTCAGGTCCCCCATACAATGGAATACTACTCAGCAATGAGAAGGAGCAATCTACTGATATGCACAACATGAATGACACTCAAAATCAACGCGCTAAGTGAAAGCAGCTGAACCCAAACGAATACATACTTTATCATTCCATTTACATAAAAGCCTAGAAAAGGCAAACCTAATCTACAGTGACAGGAAGGAAGCATATCAGTGGTTGTCTAGGCCAGGAGGGGACTGGGGTATTACTGATGTAGAAGCCCTAAGGAACTTTCGATGATGATGGAAATTTTCTGTGTCTTGATTATGGTACACATGTGTCAAACTTATCAAACTGTACACTTAATATAGAGATATTTTATTGAATATAAATTACACCCCTATAAAATTGACTTAAAATATTTATTAAGAGACCAGGTCTGTATACTGAATGAATGCTTATCTAAAACATCTGAAGAACAGGGGTCAGTTAAGCGAAGTACTTTATCAGGGGCTGTTATATGTATCATCCCTATTCCTTTATATCCAATGAATTAGAAGGCAATAAGATAAATTTTACACTGTAGCTGTGTTAATTGAAAGTTTTTCCATAACCCAAAAACTGTTTTTCAATATTGTACGGGCTTAGGATCATTTTATGAAGAGGGATTATTAATACTGTGTTATAGAAAATTAAGGCATAGATAATTGGGTTAAATCCATTCTGAAAGTAAAAGTAAGCTGAAATAAAGCTATAATGTAGCTATGTAGTCAAACATTACATTTGTGTATATATATATGTATATATATATATACATATACATGCTATTTATGAGAGCTCACAGGTTACATTACAAATAAATTGGAATTTTGGAATTTACTGACGCTGCAATTAATATGGAAATAGTTAAATAATTTTTCTGAAAAGATGAACTATGAGTTGATATTATTTTATTTAGGTCACCCAGTTCTCAGATCAGATAATATGCTCTTTCTGAATATATCTGATTGACACACAACTTCTCAAAGAAAGCAAATTATAAAATTTTACATCTAAACATGTTAAAGAAAATAAAAAACAACCCAGCATTTTTCGCATGTAAAGCACATCTTACCTCTGTCCACTCACTGGCTTTATTTTCTATCTTACAAGTTTTTGCTTCATGATTATCTGTTGTATTCACTCTAGCAGATAAAATGCAGAGAGATATAGAGAGGAATTTTTCAAACTGCTCACTTAATTCCTTATCTTTAACCCAGATCTACACTTTAAAAGCAGAATTATTTTACATATACTGAGAATATACAGTGTGGCAGACACTGAGAGGAGTATAAAGATAAGGCAGGATCCACAATAACAAAGAGTCCCATAGAAGATACATATTTAAAGTGAACAGATTCTGCTGGTGTTCTTTGGAATGCTATCTCCAAAAATTTTAATACTGGCAATAAACTACTTGAAAAGCTTACAATAACTCAACTATATTCTCTTTCCTCTGTGATTTCATTCAAAACCAATAGGCATGTACCCATGTGAAAACAACTAAAATTATCTGTGGAAATGGTACAAATTACTTCATAATAAATGAAAAACACAAAGATTTTGTTTTAAATTATCTTCTGGAGCAACTCATCTATGAGTACAGTATCTTGTTTTATAGATTTTGTTAACATTTAGTTTACATGACCACTCCATAAATATCAGGGTTATACCATGTGCTCTTCTATCCGCTGTGAGTGGGAATATATTAGATGAATTAGATCTTTGCTTCCTTTGTTGCATATCATCTCATATTTTTGTATTAACCACCTGTGAGTGACCTTTCAACAACAAAAACAACAAAGTAATAATAGTAATAAAGCAAAAACAAAGCAACATTTTAGCAGTCAAGGAAAATGGCTGCACTAAAGACAGAAAAAGTAGTCTCTATACACATGCAAAGATGGCTAAAATCAAACTCAGACATTATTAATTGGTCCAGGATGTCTCAGAACGCTATGACCCATGGCTGTCAAAAATCACTGCTATGATAAAAAAAAAATACCAGAAATTGTGGTTGCGTTAATGGGGTGGGGGTGGGGATGAATTTCCAAGGTAATTTGGCAAATATGTGAAAGGACTGAAAAACTAGAACTGAAGAATCCATATAAAAACTAAGCCCAAACGTACCAATTGAATTATTTTTTTATTTGCAAGGCACCTAAACCAATTGCCCTTTCTTTTACAATGAGAAGGAAAGACTGACAATTGAAGCAGCATATAACGCTGCATGGGTTACGCCAAAAAGAAAGGAATCTTCAAACAGTTTTAAGATGCAAAGTGGTCAGGAGGTACTTTTGGAAGGTCAGTTGGTAAATCCTGAAGGTCTTTCCCTCATTTTCCAAATGTCATATACCATAGAACCAGTCTTAGAATTTTCACAGACCGATGTTCTTTGGACACACCTGAAGGTAGTTCAGAGGTGATATTGTTTAGATTCTTTTACAAACAGATAAGCAACCAAAGCAATTTATTCTAGCCTCAAGACAGTATGAATACATAATAAAAACACGATCTAACATCTGCACATTTCAAAACACTTCATATGGGGCTTGTTTCCTCCTTGGGGAAAAAAGTTGTCTCTGAAACACTCTTTCGTTCACACTCACATCTCTCAACCCCTTTCTTCTTATGCCCAGCACACCATCCTTTTCTTTCTATCATGGGAATGTCTTTTACCACATTGTCTTAGTGCAAAATATAATAGTCATCTGATTCACTACAAGTTAAAAGGAAAAGAGAACAATCTCTTATTTTACAAATATTTTTCCAGAATAATTTCTCTTGAAATAAAGGTTTCTTTCGGTAGCCTTAAACTGTAATAGCTAACATTTATCAAAAGTTTCTATGTACTGGGCATTTTTCTAATATACAATACATTTTAAAAGTTTCACAACAACCCTAGGAGGGAAGAATTATTAAAACTTCATCTACAAATGAGGAAACTGAGGCACAGAGAAGCTAAGTGACTTATTCAAGGCAAGTAGTAGGTCAGGATTTGAACACTGGCATTCTGACTCCAGAGTCAGTGTGTTTGATTAATATGCTTTTAACAGTAAGGAAACTAGAGAATATGAGCTGTTACAGGAAAACGGACCATCTCATACGCATATCAGTAGGGATTCTCCAGAGAAACAGAACTGACAGGATATATACAGATATATGTAAAGAGGAGATCTATTATAGGAATTGGCTCATGCCATTATGGAGGCTAAGATGGCCCATGATCTGCCGAGCTCATAATGTAAGTCCTGGTCCAAGTCTGAAGGCCCGAGAACCTGGAGCTCCAATATTGCAGAATAGGAGAAGACGAATGCTCCAGCTCAAGAAGAGAGAGAATTTGCCCCTTCTCTCCTTTTTTGTTCTATTGAGGTCACTGAGTGAATTGAATGATGCCCACCCCATTGGTGAGGGCAGGTTATCTTTACTCAGTCTGCTGATTCAGATGCTAATCTCTTCCCTAAACACCCTCACAGACACACCCAGAAATAATGTTCTACCAGATATCTAGGTATCCCTCAGGCCAACATAGCTGATACATAAAATTAATCATCACAGTATCCTAAGTGAAATATTTTTGTTTATTTGTTTGCTTTGGCAAGGAGCAGAAACCCATCCAAACCACTTCATGTTAAAAGAGTTCATTCAAGGCTACAACAGGCTATCTCAGAGACATAAGAACAGAAGTTTAGCATGCCACTCTCTCACTTCATCCCAGCTTCCCCTTCCCCCACTGTGTCCTCAAGTCCATTCTCTACATCTGCGAAATGAGAGAGTAGCCTTGACATATATACACTACCAAATGTAAAACGGATGGCTAGTGGGAAGCAGCTGCATAGCACAGGGAGATCAGCTGGGTGCTTTGTGACCGCCTAGAGGGGTGGGAGAGGGAAGGTGAGAGGGAGGGAGACCCAAGAGGGAGGAGATATGGGGATATGTGTATACATATAGCTGATTCACGTTGTTGTACAGCAGGAACTAACACAACAGTGTAAAGCAATTAAACTCCAATAAAGATGAAAAAATAATAAAAATAAAAAAGTTTAGCATGAACTGACGTCAAAAAACTGTAACAAAAGCTCCTTTCTTTGACTTTCAGGACTCCTATGGTCGGTTGGTTGGTGACTCCTTACTGCATATGGAGCTCACGTTTGTAAATGTGTAAGGAAGGCCTTCTTCATCTGACAGAGCCCATTTTCCAACCTGATCACCTATCACACCTGTCCCATTCCCACCACTACATTATTCACCATTCCTTAGCACACCTCGCTCTCTCCTATCTCCATGACTTTCCTCACACTTTCCTCTGCTCAATTTTAGTTTCCTCTTATCTCTGTTGGTTGAAGAGCTACCTATACTTAGGAATCAACAACAACAACAAAAAACTCCTCCTCTGAAAAGTTTATCCCAATCTCCCTAGTTAGGGTTAATCTTCTCTTCCCTATCCTCTTATGTTACAGACTTTGTCTTTATAACGATAATCAGTCTGCCAGAGAAAAAAAACCCAAAAATGTAATAGAAGCTTTTTGCAAACAGGACTCTAAAGCTCAAGGAAAGGACCCCATCCCCAAATTCCCAACACAAATTGAAAGCCCTAGATAACCCTCCTTGTTAGAAAAACTAGATAATAAGTACTCTCCTCATATAGCTTTCAATTGTCTATTATCATTTTAGCTGAAACAGCAATACACAAGTATCTAACTAGGAGTACTAGTTTAGCCAAAACAAGAAGCAGACAACACAAGCTGGTAGACATTCATAATGTTGAATTATATTCCCAGTATTCTGTGGTTATCAGACATTTAGAAAGTTAAAACAGGAAGAAGAAAAAGAGCAGTGATACCTGCATCTCAGATCTCAACTTATCACCTCCATTTGGGCACTGCCTTATGTGAGCTACCTTAAAGGTGGTCAAATTAGAGCAATGGCTCCCTTTAGGAAATCCCAAAGTGTCATGAGGGAGTTGGAATAGAAAAAGGGTAGGATATGGGGCATGTTTTGGCATTTAAGCATAGAGGTGGAAATGGTAGCAACTACCAAAGAAATGGTGCTTTTTCATGAATTTTCAAAAGGCACTAAATAATTTTTAAGACTCTGTGATAAATAGAATCCAGCTCAGAAACAACAAATAATTCATGTGTTACTATTTTTTATCTATTTGTTCATTCAAAAGGTATTTATAGATTATCTACCATGCACTAGGTTCTACACTAAGCACTGGTCCTTTAACAGACACTAACTTTTTTCTAAGAGACACACAGACTTTTACTCCAAGGGACACAAAACTTACTCTAATGAAATATGACCAGTAGCATGTTAATTTTTTTATCTATTGGATTTATTTATGGAGTTTCTGCTATACAGAAGTTCAATTTATCATTCTTTTCCTTTTATGGTGTGATACTTTGTGTATTTAGAAAACATTACAAAATCACTCACCCATTATCAAGGATTCTTTTTTTTTTTTTTAATCAAGGATTCTTGAACTACATGTTTTGGCAAACAGTCTAACAACCTCAATGACAAACTAATAATAAGTAACATAATAATATTTTTTCCATCTACTCTTTACCTAATACAGTATCTCATAACTATGAAGAGGTGATGATATTCCCATTTATACCGATAATGAAATAGAGGCTTAGAGAAATTAAACTACTTTTGCAAAGTCACAGAGCTCTAAAGCAGTGGTTCCTAAAGCTGAGTGTGGATCACAAACAACTTGTTAAAAAAAACATACATTGTTGGGTCCCATCCCCACAGTTTTTGATTCAGTAGGTCTTAGGTGAGGTCTGCGAATTTGCATTTCTAGCAGTTTCCCAGGTGAAAATGCTAATGGTAACAAAATTTTATGAGCACACAAAAAAGGAAGGACTCCTTCCCAAAGCTAGGAAAGGGGAAATACTAGTTATAGAAAAGATGATATTGGGGATGGACCCCTAAAAGATGGTTAGGAATTCACCTAGCAGAAGGAGATGTCTGAGAAAGGCCCATAGGAGCAGACCCAGAGGCATAAGAACTCAATGTACATTTTTTTTTTTTTTTTTGGCAACTGACTAGGAGGGGACATGAGGGAACCTTCTCAGGTGATGGTATTATTCTATACATTTCTTCCCTTACAATGGGAGGATAGAAGAAAATGATAAATATAAAAATAAAATTAGAGGAAGAAAAGTATGTTGAGGTAATTCATACTTGATAAAAATCCAAGCCACCAATGTGACTAGCCAAGTTTAAGAAAGGCATTTTAGGACTATTTTAAGTATCTTCTCATTTCTGGATTTCTCTGAACATCATTACCTGGTTGGAACTTCGACTTTTACATTGGTTTCTACTGTTTTTACCACATATACTGCAACTCTCCTTTCTCTAATACTCTTCTTCATACTTAAATTTCACTCATTTTGCAGAATGAATCTTAGAAACACCCCTTGCTTGGTGGTTGGATTATATATACACTATTAAGCTTACACTGATCCACAGCACATACATTAATGTTCACACTTGTTTATTACAAGCACATTTTAAAAAAACACTTGGTTGTTAAAAATTGATGTTTATTAGTAGAGACAGTTAAATTTCAAGAGCTGTCATAATCTAATGCTGTGGTCTTTGTGGTTGTTTTGGAGTGCAGTATAAGCACATTGTACAATGCAAAAGCCAGCTGCTTGTCTTTCCTGTGCAATGATGTATAATTCTCTGGGAAGCCGGATATCTGGTTATTAGTATATATCCATTCTCCGGTTCCACTCTCTCAAATAAAGTTTTGTCCGACAGATGTTGTGCAGTCTTCTCCAGACCATAACCACATCTGGCAAACAAAGGACACTGTCAATATTCCAATGGAGCCATGCTGTTTGCCCCAAATATTCTCTCATATCATTACAGTCTTACTTCAGACAAAAGCTGAGACATTTCTTACTCCAGAAAATAATTCCAGGGTACTATTTCTCTGATGAAAGGATAAGAGAATCACTTGAGTTTCTAGTACTCATGTCCATTGCTTACTTGAGTAAACAAATATCAGCGTGACTTTGAGCAATTTACTTAACCTCTGCTCCTCAGTTTCCCTATCTATACGATGAGAATAGAAGTAGCACCCACATCATATGGTTGTTAGGAATATTAAGTCAATTATTATGACTATTAAATCAATTAATATAAGTAAAGCATAAACCAGTGACTGGGTCCCACTGTGACATCTCCACTTCTCCATTTGTTGAGATCTATTATTATTTTTTTTTTTTTTTGCGGTACGCGGGCCTGTCACTGCTGTGGCCTCTCCCGTTGCAGAGCACAGGCTCCGGACGCGCAGGCTCAGCGGCCACAGCTCACGGGCCCAGCCGCTCCGTGGCATGTGGGATCCTCCCGGACCGGGGCACGAACCCCCGTCCCCGAGATCTATTATTATTTAAAAAAAAAGTTGCAGTAGATATATTTAGTCCATTGTTTCCAAAATTGCTGAGCACTGTACAATATTTGTATTGCACCAACCTGGGTATGTTTTTACAAGGTAAAGAAACAACTTGAACTTGTACACGATGTACATTTGTTTCCATTTTGGTTTTCTGGCCTTCTGGGCATGTTGGATATGAGGGTGGTCAAAAAAATGCTCCCTCGAGCTCACAACTTACACAGAATAATGAGGAAGTTTTACACGAAGAGATGGAAACACAATTTTCGAAGTGAAAATTATTTATTTTGTGAATTCAGACCACTAATGTTGAAGCAATTGTATTTTGGATGTGTATAGGAGTTCTTTCTATTTGGTTTTTTTAAATTATTGCCAAGATTTCTTTCTTCCAGGCTCACAGAACCTTAGACGAAGTACATAAATATGGTTATAGAATGATTTCGTGCAACCAAAAACAAGATAATGTTATTAAAATGTGCTTATTGGTGGTGGTAAAACTATTCTGAATGATACTATCATTGAAACATGACATTATGCATCAAAATGAAAAGAACTTCACAGCACAAAAAGTGAACCTTAATGTATGCAAATAAAAAATAATTTAGGGAGGCTTCCCTGGTGGCGCAGTGGTTGAGAGTCCACCTGCCGATGCAGGGGACACGGGTTCGTGCCCTGGCCCAGGAAGATCCCAAATGCCATGGAGCGGCTGGGCCCGTGAGCCATGGCCACTGAGCCTGCGCGTCTGGAGCCTGTGCTCCGCAACAGGAGAGGCCACAACAGTGAGAGGCCTGCGTACTGCAAAAATTAAAATAATAATAATAATTTAGGAAGTAATGGAATCCCAAAGAGAAATGAAGCTATGAAAGGAAGATCTAGTTTATTACAAATATATGGGGAAAAAAGAACTCACTGAAAGGGTTGGGGTATTTGCACGTGCCTAAGTAACTGGAAATGCACGGAATTTGTAAAACGTATGGCAAAATGAACTGCACATAAGTAGTATATCCTAGTTATTAAGTTGTTTTCCACAGGAGTACGTGTTAACAAGTCTGACACTATTATACATGTGTACTGGAATTGAACAATTAGGTAAATGGATGGTGGATGGTAACAGCCAGGTTTCTCACTGTTGGAGTAGGAATTTACAGATAAGCAAGGTGAAGAGCCTTGAATGATCCATGTGTAATGCACTGGAATTGAAGACATCAATAAGAAGCCATGTTTAGGGTCATGCAGATGCAGAAGATTACATACAGAAATATCTATAGGTCTGTGTATAGAGACCTGTTAAGATACATATATATTTCTTTGGTATGTCAGATGACAGGGCCTAAAAGAAATGATTCCTCACAGGCAAAGAGGATGCACAGATCCAGATTTTGGATTCTAATACCATTCTCCAATAAAAGAAACCAGGGCTCCTTGGATAGATGGCTGATTCTAGGACTGGGGCCAGAAATATACAAGATGTGTCTGGAAAAGAGAGACAGAAAGACAGAGAAAGACTAAAAGATGAAAGAAAGAAGGAGGGAGGGAGAAACTCACATTGATGAGGGTATATCAAAGAAGCACAGGTGCCAAATGAAAGAGATCTCAGTGGCTAAAGCTGGAACAATTTGAGTAATATAAAGTAGTGTTAGATAATTACCCAAAATATAAAATAAATATTCATAGCTCCATATTTATATAAATGAATAAATAAATATATAGGGGATAAGAGAAATTGATCCATGCAGAAAAATTCTGAAGTACTTATGTAAATACTACCCCCCTTAATGGGGGGAAATATAACTCCTCATTCCTTAAGTATAGGTTGTACAGAGTGACTTCCTTCCAATGAATATAGGATGGAAAGCGAGAGAAAAAATAAGTACAGAGGAGAAGCTTGACCCACACATCAGCCAGGTGATGAAATTCAACATCAGTAATGACAAATCAGGTTGACAGCATATACCCTTAATATAATGTGATGAGAATAACATTTTATTCTTGTAGTCTTTCTCCCTCAAACACATAAACACTGTTTAATCATGAGAAAAAACATCAGACAAGTTCCAATAGAGGGGCATCCTACAAAATACCTGATCAGTACTCCTCAAAACTGTGAAGATCGTCAGAAATAAAAAAAGTCTAAGAAACTGTCACAGCCAAGAGGAGCCTAGCGAGAAATTACAAGTTAACGTAATGTGCTATCCTGGCTGGAATCCTAGAACTAAAAAAAGGACGTTATGCAAAAACTAAGGAAATCCGAATAAAGCATGGACTTTAGCTAATACTGTGTTAGTATTGCTTCATTAATAGTAATACATGTACCAGGCCAATGTGAATACTATTAATGTGAATAATAGGAAGAATTTGGCTCAAGGTATATGGGAACTCTCTGTACTATCTTCAGAACTGTTCTAAAACAAAATTCTAGGGCTTCCCTGGTGGTACAGTCGTTGGGAGTCCGCCTGCCAATGCAGACAGAGGACACAGGTTCGGGCGCTGGTCCGGGAAGATCCCACATGCCGTGGAGCAGCTGAGCCTGCATGCTGCAGCTACTGGAGCCCGCACAAATGGAGCCCGTGCCCCACAACAAGAGAAGCCACCGCAATGAGAAGCCCATGCACCGCAGCGAAGAGTGGTCCCGCTCGCCGCAACTAGAGAAAGCCCACATGCAGCAAAGAAGACCCAACACAGCCAAATGAATAAATAAATAAAATAAAGAAATAGAAAAAAAAAGTCTATATTCAAAGATGTGTTCATTGGGACAAGCAAATGTGATGAGATGCAGAGTTCTTTTATGTCTGGGATATTTCCTGTATTAGTTTAGGCGCTGAACACATCCTAGAATAATGGATTATACCAGCTTTGCAGTGACTGATCCAGCTGACATGACTTCAAGAATGTCACAGGATAGTACCAAAACTTCTTGGTTACTTTACACACTTGTGGGAAATGGAGACAAGTAATATGGCCTTGATACGGTATTATTTGCCATGATGTGAAAGATGTAAATTCTGGAATCAGCAAGCAGCATTCCTGATCATAGATGTTGTACAGGAATTAAGAGCTAGAATTTCTTGATTTAAGGGAGAATGAGTTCACTTTTATTCTAGTTATTAACTAGAATCCCTATCCACTGATGTCACTTATGTTGTCTAAGCTCAGCTGTCTTCACACCAGGATACCTCTAAGACAAGTCTGAAGGGAGCACTGAAATGAAAACAAGAAATAGTAAAAGTGAATAATACTTTGATATTTCTACTTAAATTCTAGCATGTACAGATTTACCATGAAGATAATGAATCTTAAGTTATAGAACTCCTCACTGGCATTTATCCTTCTGAAGTTTGTGTACTTAATTTTATATTCTTAATTTTATGTTTGTTTTCTTAAAAAAATAGCCTCTGAAAAAAAAATAGCCTCTGATATTATATGGGTTCAGGCTATATGACACCCAAAGACACATCTGCCCATCATGTAACTGAAAGAAGGAATATCTCAGATATTTAAAACCCACAAATAATTTTAACTACCAGTTCAATCAAATAATTTCAACATTCACCACCAAAGTAGACACTTGGAATAGAATCAATCACAATTAGCAAATGAAGTCACTTTTTTACTTTCTATTCCCCCTAGATGTTCCCCTAGGGAAGGGACTAAGAAGAACTAAGAAAATCAAATGTAAGAAAGCCAGAAATGGTTTTTCTGTGAAGTTAACTGTCAGCCACTATACATTAACAATTAATTAATTAACAATATCACATTAAACATGATATAAATCACAATATTGTAAGAGAATTCTTACTGATTTCTGTCTGATTCTCTAATATAAGTTAGACTATGACAGTCTCTCTGACTATCCTTCAATGGTTTAAAGCTATTTTTAGAGAATGTATCCCTTGGTTTTTAGGAACAAAGGAAAAATGTTTATCCTCTAATCCATTCCAGGGCACATCATCCTGTCTTGCTAATACAATACAGAAAGGGGAAAGGCTGCTTTCATTAAAATCCTCCCCATTCTACAAGACCCACTTCATTAACTGCTTACTCTGTGTCAGACACTGTACTAGATGCTGGGGTATAATCTGACCAAAGCATCCCTGGCCTAAAACATCTCACAATCTGGTGGGTGAGGAAGACATGATACTCAACTATCATATATGATAGTAAAACAATGCAGAAACGGCATACTCTCGTGAAACAAGAGAACGACATCACTTTGCTAATTGGCAGTGGCCACAGGAAGGTTTACTGGAGTTGGTGACCACTGAGAATAACAGGGGAGTTTTGAGCAAAGTCATACTACAAACAATTTGCTGTTGTTGAGCATAAATTTTGGTATAACGGTTCTTAAGATTTGAGGTTGGAGAGTTAGACAAGGACAAGCTCATGAAAAAACACAGAATGTGAAGCAATGGAACGTTAGCCGGCAGATGATACATCACTGAGCAATTTCAAAAAGGGAAATACATGGCCATATCTGCATTTTAACTAGATCAATCTGATGACTGTGTGCCCCATGAATCAAGGAGTCAAAACTTAGGAGCTGGAAGGTCAATGAGGAGATCGCTCTAATCAACGAGACATTGTTAGTAAGACTGATGAGAAGAGAAGGGATTCAAGGAATGTTAAAAGGGCTTCTCTGGTGGCGCAGTGGTTAAGAATCCGCCTGCCAATGCAGGGGACACCGGTTCGAGCCCTGGTCCGGGAAGATCCCACATGCCGCGGAGCAACTAAGCCTGTGCACCACAACTCCTGAGCCTGTGCTCTAGAGCCTGTGAGTCACAACTACTGAGCCCGCGTGCCACAACTACTGAAGCCCGCACGCCTAGAGCCCATACTCCACAACGAGAAAAGCCACTGCAATGAGAAGACTGCGCATTGCAATGAAGAGTAGCCCCCACTCACCTCAACAAGAGAAAGCCTGTGCACAGCAACAAAGACACAACACAGCCAAAAATAAATAAATAAAATAAATAAATTTATTTTTTAAAAAAAAGAAATGTTAAAAGAGGTTCTGGATCAATACAGCAGAGTAGAAAGACCCTGAGCTCACCTCCTCCAACAGACACACCAAAATTACAACTATACATAGAACAACTATCTCTGAGAACAACCTGAACATTAACAGAACAGATTTTCTACAACTAAGGATATAAAGAAAAGGCACCATCAAGATGGATAGGAGGGCTTCCCTGGTGGCGCAGTGGTTGAGAGTCCGCCTGCCGATGCAGGGGACGCGGGTTCGTGCCCCGGTCTGGGAGGATCCCGCGTGCCGCGGAGCGGCTGGGCCCGTGGGCCATGGCCGCTGGGCCTGCGCGTCCGGAGCCTGTCCTCCGCAACGGGAGAGGCCACAGCAGTGAGAGGCCCGCGTAACGCATAAAAAAAAAAAAAAAAAAAAAAAAAAAAAAAAGATGGATAGGAGGGGCAGGGACGTAGTCTAGTCAGAACACACACCTCAAGTGTGCAACCCACAAGCAGGAGGGATATGACAGCTGCAGAGGTTGCCTCTGAGGAGCACAGGGTCTAAGCCCCACATCAGGCTCCTCAGTCCAGTGGACCTGAACCAGGAAGGTGAGCCCCCATAACATCTGGCTTTGAAACAAGCATGGCTTACATCTGGGAGAGCTGGAGGGCTGTGGGAAACAAAGACACCATCCTTGAAGGGCTCATGCAAACTCACTTTAAATGCTAGCACAAAGATAGCAGCTTAAAAAGCACATGCTACATATAAGACAGAGATTTATTGACTAATTTTAGGGCATATGCAAAAGGGGCAGGGATCTGGTGGAATTTTCTCCAGGGACAGAAGTGCTAGCAGGTACCATTTATGTTTACTCTCCTTCCACCCAGCTGGCCGAGTGCTGGCAGGCACCATTTCTGTCATTCTCCATTAATCTGGCTAATAACAGGTGCCCCACCCTGATAATGTTTCCCTGAGGATCTTCCCTGTCCAACATGCCCACCTCAAATGGCTCCCATCCCACCCCACACAGTGAGCAGACCTGGCTGGCACCAATGTACCTTCAAAGTGGTTCCCATTCCGGAAGCCCAACCCCATACACCAGTGCACCCACAACAATCATGGCTGGGCCTTGCAGCCAGTCACTCAAAGAGCCAGACCCAACTGCCAGTATACCCACAACAGTCACAACAAAGCCTTGTACACAGCCAGCCTGGGACCAGACCCGCCCCCCCCACCAAGGCATCCACGGCAGTTCAGGCCAGGTCTTACAACCAGCTGACCTGGGTGCCAACCCAACCCACCAGCACACCCACAGCAATTGTGGCCCAACCACAACAGAAGGGTGCACACAGCCCATGTGAGGGATACCCCTGAGGCACCTGGATTTGATGACCAGGGGATATTGTGCCTCTGGGTCCCAAAGGCCACCCTTTCAATATCAGGATATATAGCTGATATGCCTAATGCATAGAATCAAACACAGAGAGTTAGGCAAAATGAGGAGACAAAGGAATACCTTCCAAACAGAAGAACAAGACAAAATCCCAGAAAAATAAATAAATGAAATGGAGATAAGCAATTTACCAGATAAAGAGTTAAGAGTAATGGCTATAAAAATTGACAAACCTGGGCTTCCCTGGTGGCGCAGTGGTTGAGAGTCCACCTGCCGATGCAGGGGACACGGGTTCGTGCCCCGGTCCGGGAAGATCCCACATGCCGCAGAGCAGCTGGGCCCGTGAGCCATGGCCGCTGGGCCTGCGCGTCCAGAGCCTGTGCTCCGCAATGGGAGAGGCCACAACAGTGAGAGGCCCATGTACCGCAAAAAAAAAAAATTGACAAACCTGTGTCCACACTCACCAAGAAGAAAAGAGAGAAGACCCAAATAAACAAAATAAGGAATGAAAGAGGAGAAATCACAACTGATAACGCAGGAATACAAAAAACCATAAGAGAATACTATGAACAATTATATGCCAACAAACTCAACAACCTAGAAGAAATGGACAAGTTTCTAGAGACATACAGCCCACCAAAACTGACTAAAGAAGAAATAGATAACTTGAACAGACCAATTACTAGAAATGAAACAGAATCTTTCATTAAAAAAAAAAAAACTCCCTACAAATAAAAGTCCAGGACCAGGTAGCTTCACAGATGAATTCTACCAAACATACAAAGAAGAAATTATACCAATCCTCCTGCAGGGAAGAGGTAAAACTGTCATTATATGCAGATGATATGATACCATATACAGAAAACAATAAGACTCCACACAAAAACTAGAAATGAAAAATGAATTCAACAAGGTAGTAGGATATAAGATAACCTACAGAAATCAGTTGCATTTCTTAACACTAACAATGAAATCTCAGAAAGGGAATGTAAACAATCCCTGTTAAAATAACATCCAAAAAAACTGCTTAGGAATAAACCT
Source organism: Phocoena sinus (assembly GCF_008692025.1). Classification (NCBI taxonomy): domain Eukaryota; kingdom Metazoa; phylum Chordata; class Mammalia; order Artiodactyla; family Phocoenidae; genus Phocoena; species Phocoena sinus. Next base: position 33,232,220 of record NC_045767.1, read on the forward strand.
CACCAAGGAGGTGAAAGACATATGCTGAGAACTACAAAACATTAATAAAAGAAATTAAAGATGATTCAAAGAAATGGAAAGATATTCCATGCTCTTGGATTGGAAGCATTAATATTCTTAAAATGGCCACCGAACCCAAAGCAATCTACATATTTAGTGTAATCCCTAATAAATTACCCATGACATTTTTCACAGAACTAGAAAAAATAATCCTAAAATTTATATGGACCCATAAAAGACCAAGAATTGCCAAAGCAATCCTGAGGAAAAAGGAAAAAGCAGGAGGCATAACTCTCTCCCAGACAATACTACAAAGCTATAGTAAACAAAACAGCATGGTACTGGCACAAAAACAGACATGTGGATCAATGGAACAGAATAGAGAGCACAGAAGTAAACCCACACACCTATGGACAGTTAATCTTCGACAAAGGAGACAAGAATATAAAATAGAGAAAAAACAGTTTCTTCAGTAAGTGGTATTGGGAAAGGTGGACAGCCACATGCAAATCAATGAAGTTAGCACACTCCTTCACATCATACACAAAAATAACTCAAAATGGCTTAAAGACTTAAATATAAGATATGACACCATAAAACTCCTAGAAGAGAACATAGACAAAACATTTATCTGACATAACCATACCAATGTTTTCTTAGCTCAGTCTCCCAAGACAACAGAAATAAAAGCAAAAATAAACAAATGGGACCCAATTAGACTTATAAGCTTTTGCACAGCAAAGGAAAGCATACACAAAATGAAAAGACAACCTACAGACTGGGAGAAAATATTTGCAAGTGATGAAACCAATATGGGCTTAATTTCCAAAATATACATACAGTACATACAACTCAATAACAACAAAACAACCTAATCGAAAAATGGGCAGAAGACCTAAACAGACATTTCTTTTCTTTTTTTTTTTTTTTTTTTAACATCTTTATTGGGGTATAATTGCTTTACAATGGTGTGTTAGTTTCTGATTTATAACAAAGTGAATCAGCTATACATATACATGTGCTCCCATGTGTCTTCCCTCTTGCGTCTCCCTCCCTCCCACTCTCCCCCTCCCACCCCTCCAGGCGGTCCCAAAGCCCCGAGCTAATATCCCTGTGCCTTGCGGCTGCTTCCCCCTAGCTATCTACCTTACTACGTTTGTTAGTGTGTGTATGTCCATGACTCTCTCTCGCCCTGTCAAAACTCACCCTTCCCCCTCCCCATATCCTCAAGTCCGTTCTCCAGTAGTTCTGCGCCTCTATTCCTGTCTTATCCCTAGGTTCTTCATGACATTTTTTCCCCTTAAATTCCATATATATGTGTTAGCATACGGTATTTGTCTTTGTCTTTCTGACTTACTTCACTCTGTATGACAGACTCTAGGTCTATCCATCTCATTACAAATATCTCAATTTCATTTCTTTTTAAGGCTGAGTAATATTCCATTGTGTATATGTGCCACATCTTCTTTATCCATTCGTCCGATGATGGGCGCTTAGGTTCTTTCCATCTCCGGGCTATTGTAAATAGAGCTGCAATGAACATTTTGGTACATGACTCTTTTTGAATTTTGGTTTTCTCAGGGTATATGCCCAGTAGTGGGATTGCTGGGTCATATGGTAATTCTATTTGTAGTTTTTTAAGGAACCTCCATACTGTTCTCCATAGTGGCTGAACCAATTCACATTCCCACCAGCAGTGCAAGAGTGTCCCCTTTTCTCCACACCCTCTCCAGCATTTATTGTTTCTTGATTTTTTGATGATGGCCATTCTGACTGGTGTGAGATGATATCTCATTGTAGTTTTGATTTGCATTTCTCTAATGATTAATGATGTTGAGCATTCTTTCATGTGTTTGTTGGCATTCTGTATATCTTCTTTGGAGAAATGTCTGTTTAGGTCTTCTGCCCATTTTTGGATGGGGTTGTTTGTTTTTTTGTTATTGAGCTGCATGAGCTGCTTGTAAATTTTGGAGATTAATCCTTTGTCAGTTGCTTCATTTGCAAATGTTTTCTCCCATTCTGAGGGTTGTCTTTTGGTCTTGATTATGGTTTCCTTTGCTGTGCAAAAGCTTTGAAGTTTCATTAGGTCCCATTTGTTTATTTTTGTTTTTATTTCCATTACTCTAGGAGGTGGGTCAGAAAGGATCTTGCTGTGATTTATGTCATAGAGTGTTCTTCCTATGTTTTCCTCTAAGAGTTTGATAGTTTCTGGCCTTACATTTAGGTCTTTAATCCATTTTGAGCTTATTTTTGTGTATGGTGTTAGGGAGTGATCTAATCTCATACTTTTACATGTACCTGTCCAGTTTTCCCAGCACCATTTATTGAAGAGGCTGTCCTTTCTCCACTGTACATTCCTGCCTCCTTTATCAAAGATAAGGTGTCCATATGTGCGTGGGTTTATCTCTGGGCTTTCTATCCTGTTCCACTGATCTATCATTCTGTTTTTGTGCCAGTACCATACTGTCTTAATTACTGTTGCTTTGTAGTATAGTCTGAAGTCAGGGAGCCTGATTCCTCCAGCTCCTTTTTTCGTTCTCAAGATTGCTTTGGCTATTCGGGGTCTTTTGGGTTTCCATACAAATTGCGAAATTTTTTGTTCTAGTTCTGTGAAAAATGCCAGTGGTAGTTTGATAGGGATTGCATTGAATCTGTAGATTGCTTTGGGTAGTAGAGTCATTTTCACAATGTTGATTCTTCCCATCCAAGAACATGGTATATCTCTCCATCTATTTGTATCATCTTTAATTTCTTTCATCAGTGTCTTATAATTTTCTGCATACAGGTCTTTCGTATCCTTAGGTAGGTTTATTCCTAGATATTTTATTCTTTTTGTTGCAATGGTAAATGGGAGTGTTTTCTTGATTTCACTTTCAGATTTTTCATCATTAGTATATAGGAATGCCAGAGATTTCTGTGCATTAATTTTGTATCCTGCTACTTTACCAAATTCATTGATTAGCTCTAGTAGTTTTCTGGTAGCATCTTTAGGATTCTCTATGTATAGTATCATGTCATCTGCAAACAGTGACAGCTTTACTTCTTCTTTTCCGATGTGGATTCCTTTTATTTCCTTTTCTTCTCTGATTGCTGTGGCTAAAACTTCCAAAACTATGTTGAATAAGAGTGGTGAGAGTGGGCAACCTTGTCTTGTTCCTGATCTTAGTGGAAATGCTTTCAGTTTTTCACCATTAAGGATGATGTTTGCTGTGGGCTTGTCATATATGGCCTTTATTATGTTGAGGAAAGTTCCCTCTATGCCTACTTTCTGGAGGGTTTTTATCATAAATGGGTGTTGAATTTTGTCGAAAGCTTTCTCTGCATCTATTGAGATGATCATATGGTTTTTCTCCTTCAATTTGTTAATATGGTTTATCACATTGATAGATTTGCGTATATTGAAGAATCCCTGCATTCCTGGAATAAACCCCACTTGATCATGGTGTATGATCTTTTTAATGTGCTGTTGGATTCTGTTTGCTAGTATTTTGTTGAGGATTTTTGCATCTATGTTCATCAGTGATATTGGCCTGTAGTTTTCTTTCTTTGTGACATCCTTGTCTGGTTTTGGTATCAAGGTGATGGTGGCTTCGTAGAAGGAATTTGGGAGTGTTCCTCCCTCTGCTATATTTTGGAAGAGTTTGAGAAGGATAGGTGTTAGCTCTTCTCTAAACGTTTGATAGAATTCACCTGTGAAGCCATCTGGTCCTGGGCTTTTGTTTGTTGGAAGATTTTTAATCACAGTTTCAATTTCAGTGCTTGTGATTGGTCTGTTCATATTTTCTATTTCTTCCTGATTCAGTCTTGGCAGGTTGTGCATTTCTAAGAATTTGTCCATTTCTTCCAGATTGTCCATTTTATTGGCATAGAGTTGCTTGTAGTAATCTCTCATGATTTTTTTTATTTCTGCAGTGTCAGTTGTTATTTCTCCTTTCTCATTTCTAATTCTATTGATTTGAGTCTTCTCCCTTTTTTTCTTGATGAGTCTGGCTAGTGGTTTATCTATTTTGTTTATCTTCTCAAAGAACCAGCTTTTAGTTTTATTGATCTTTGCAATCGTTTCCTTCATTTCTTTTTCATTTATGTCTGATCTGATTTTTATGATTTCTTTCCTTCTGCTAGCTTTGGGGCTTTTTTGTTCTTCTTTCTCTAATTGCTTGAGGTGCAAGGTTAGGTTGTTTATTCGAGATGTTTCCTGCTTCTTAAGGTGGGCTTGTATTGCTATAAACTTCCCCCTTAGAACTGCTTTTGCTGCATCCCATAGGTTTTGGGTCGTTGTGTCTCCATTGTCATTTGTTTCTAGGTATTTTTTAATTTCCTCTTTGATTTCTTCAGTGATCACTTCATTATTAAGTAGTGTATTGTTTAGCCTCCATGTGTTTGTATTTTTTACAGATCTTTTCCTGTAATTGATATCTAGTCTCATGGCGTTGTGGTCAGAAAAGATACTTGATACATTTTCAATTTTCTTAAATTTACCAAGGCTTGATTTGTGACCCAAGATATGATCTATCCTGGAGAATGTTCCATGAGCACTTGAGAAAAATGTGTATTCTGTTGTTTTTGGATGGAGTGTCCTATAAATATCAATTAAGTCCATCTTGTTTAATGTATCATTTAAAGCTTGTGTTTCCTTATTTATTTTCATTTTGGATGATCTGTCCATGGGTGAAAGTGGGGTGTTAAAGTCCCCTACTATGAATGTGTTACTGTCAATTTCCCCTTTTATGGCTGTTAGTATTTGCCTTACGTATTGAGGTGCTCCTATGTTGGGTGCATAAATATTTACAATTGTTATATCTTCTTCTTGGATCGATCCCTTGATCATTATGTAGTGTCCTTCTTTATCCCTTTTAATAGTCCTTATTTTAAAGTCTATTTTGTCTGATATGAGAATTGCTACTCCACCTTTCTTTTGGTTTCCATTTGCATGGAATATCTTTTTCCATCCCCTTACTTTCAGTCTGTATGTGTCTCTAGGTCTGAGGTGGGTCTCTTGTAGACAGCATATATAAGGGTCTTGTTTTTGTATCCATTCAGCCAATCTGTGTCTTTTGGTGGGAGCATTTAGTCCATTTACATTTAAAGTAATTATCGATATGTACGTTCCTATTCCCATTTTCTATATTGTTTTGGGTTCGTTATTATAGGTCGTTTCCTTCTTTTGCATTTCTTATCTAGAGAAGTTCCTTTAGCATTTGTTGTAAAGCTGGTTTGGTGGTGCTGAACTCTCTCAGCTTTTGCTTGTCTGTAAAGGTTTTAATTTCTCCATCAAATCTGAATGAGATCCTTGCTGGGTTGAGTAGTCTTGGTTGCAGGTTTTTCTCCTTCATCACTTTCAGTATGTCCTGCCACTCCCTTCTGGCTTGTAGGGTTTCTGCTGAGAGATCAGCTGTTAACCTTATGGGGATTCCCTTGTGTGTTATTTGTTGTTTTTCCCTTGCTGCTTTTAATATGCTTTCTTTGTATTTAATTTTTGATAGTTTGATTAGTATGTGTCTTGGCGTATTTCTCCTTGTATTTATCCTTTATGGGACTCTCTGTGCTTCCTGGACTTGATTAACTATTTCCTTTCCCATATTAGGGAAGTTTTCAACTATAATCTCTTCAAATATTTTCTCAGTCCCTTTCTTTTTTTCTTCTTCTTCTGGAACCCCTATAATTCGAATGTTGGTGCGTTTAATGTTGTCCCAGAGCTCTCTGAGACTGTCCTCAGTTCTTTTCATTCTTTTTTCTTTATTCTGCTCTGCAGTAGTTATTTCTACTACTTTATCTTCCAGGTCACTTATCCGTTCTTCTGCCTCAGTTATTCTGCTATTGATCCTATCTAGAGTACTTTTAATTTCATTTATTGCGTTGTTCATCGTTGCTTGTTTCATCTTTAGTTCTTGTAGGTCCTTGTTAACTGTTTCTTGCATTTTGTCCATTCTACTTCCAAGATTTCGGATCATCCTTACTATCATTATTCTGAATTCTTTTTCAGGTAGACTGCCTATTTCCTCTTCATTTGTTAGGTCTGGTGGGTTTTTATCTTGCTCCTTCATCTGCTGTGTGTTTTTCTGTCTTCTCATTTTGCTTATCTTACTGTGTTTGGGGTCTCCTTTTTGCAGGCTGCACGTTCGTAGTTCCCGTTGTTTTTGATGTCTGTCTCCAGTGGCTAAGGTTGTTTCAGTGGGTTGTGTAGGCTTCCTGGTGGAGGGGACTAGTGCCTGGGTTGTGCTGGATGAGGCTGGATCTTGTCTCTCTGGTGGGCAGGTTCACGTCTGGTGGTGTGTTTTGGGGTGTCTGTGGCCTTGTTATGATTTTAGGCAGCCTCTCTGCTAATGGGTGGGGTTGTGTTCCTGTTTTGCTAGTTGTTTGGCATAGGTTGTCCAGCACTGTGGCTTGCTGGTCGTTGAGTGAAGCTGGGTGCTGGTGTTAAGATGGAGGTCTCTGGGAGATTTCCACCGTTTAATATTATGTGGAGCTGGGAGGTCTCTTGTTGATCAGTGTCCTGAAGTTGGCTCTCCTACCTCAGAGGCAGAGCCCTGCCTCCTGGGCTGGAGCACCAAGAGCCTTTCATCCACACGGCTCAGAATAAAAGGGAGGAAAAGTAGAGAGAATTATTAGAAGTATGAGGAAAGAAAGAAGGAAAGGAGGAAAGGAAGGAAGGAAGAAAGAAGCAAAGAAGGAAAGAAAGGAGGGAGGGAGGGAGGGAGGAAGGAAGGAAGGAGGGAAAGAAGGAGAAAATGTAGAGAGAATTAGTAGAAGTATGAGGAAAGAAAGAGGGAAAGGAGGAAAGGAAGGAAGGAAGAAAGAAGCAAAGAAGGAAAGAAAGGAGGGAGGGAGGGAGGAAGGAAGGAAGGTAGGAGGGAAAGAAGAAGAAAATGTAGAGAGAATTAGTAGAAGTATGAGGAAATAAAGAAGGAAAGGAGGAAAGGAAGGAAGGAAGAAAGAAGCAAAGAAGGAAAGAAAGGGAGGGAGGGGGGAAGGAAGGAAGGAAGGAGGGAAAGAAGGAGAAAATATAGAGAGAATTAGTAGAAGTTTGAGGAAAGAAAGAAGGAAAGGAGGAAAGGAGGAAAGGAAGGAAGGAAGAAAGAAGCAAAGAAGGAAAGAAAGGAGGGAGGGAGGGAGGGAGGAAGGGAGGAAGGAAGGAGGGAAAGAAGGAAAAAAGACAGAAAGAAAGAAGATACAGTAAAAATAAAATAAAGTATAATATAGTTATTGTACTAAAAAATATTTAGAAAGAAAAAAAAAAAGAACAGATAGAACCCTAGGACAAATGTTGGAAACAAAGCTATACAGAGAAAATCTTACACAGAAGCATACACATACGTGTTCACAAAGAGAGGCAAAGGGGGAAAAATCATAAATCCTGCTCCCAGAGACCACCTCCTCAACCTGGGGTGATTCGCTGTCTAAAGGAGGGAAGGAAGGAAGGAAAGAAAGAAAGAACGAAGGTAAAGTGCAATAATGTTATTACAATTAAAATTAATTATTAAGAAAAAATTTTTTTTTAAAAAAAACCATGGACGGATAGAGCCCTAGGACAAATGTTGGAAGCAAAGCTATACAGAGAAAATCTTACACAGAAGCATACACATACACGTTCACAAAGAGAGGCAAAGGGGGAAAAATCATAAATCCTGCTCCCAGAGACCACCTCCTCAACCTGGGGTGATTCGCTGTCTAAAGGAGGGAAGGAAGGAAGGAAAGAAAGAAAGAAAGAACGAAGGTAAAGTACAATAAAGTTATTACAATTAAAATTAATTATTAAGAAAAAAAAAATTTTTTTTAAAAAAAAAACCATGGATGGATAGAGCCCTAGGACAAATGTTGGAAGCAAAGCTATACAGAGAAAATCTTACACAGAAGCATATACATACATGTTCACAAAGAGAGGCAAAGGGTGAAAAATCATAAATCCTGCTCCCAGAGACCACCTCCTCAATTTGGGGTGATTTGTTGTCTAAAGGAGGGAAGGAAGGAAGGAAAGAAAGAAAGAAAGAACGAAGGTAAAGTACAATAAAGTTATTACAATTAAAATTAATTATTGAGAAAAAAAAAATTTTTTTTTAAAAAAACCATGGGCGGATAGAGTCCTAGGACACCTGTTGGAAGCAAAGCTATACAGAGAAAATCTTACACAGAAGAATACACATACACGTTCACAAAGAGAGGCAAAGGGGGAAAAATCATAAATCCTGCTCCCAGAGACCACCCCCTCAACCTGGGGTGATTCGCTAAACAGACATTTCTACAAGGAACACATACAGATGGCCAACAAGCACACGAAAAGATGCTCATCATCACTGATAATTAGAGAACTGCAAATCAAAACTACAATGAGGTACCACCTCACGTTGGTCAGAATGGCCATCATTAAAAACTCCACAAATAACAAGCACTGGAGGGGGTGTGGAGAAAAGGGAACCCTCCTACACTGCCGGTGGGAATGTAAATTGGTGCAGCCACTACGGAAAACAGTATGGAAGTTCCTCAAAACACTAAAAACTGAATTGCCATTTGATCCAGCAATCCCGCTCATGGCCATATATTCAGACAAAACTATACTTTGAAAAGATATATGCGTCCCTATGTGCATACTATAGGAACCACAACGAGACAGGTAGGAGGGGCAGAGATGTGGTATACACCCGGGTGGAAGACTCACAGATGGGAGTATAATTACAACTGCAGAGTTTCTCCCCAAGAAGCAAGGGGTCCAAGCTCCACATCAGGCTCCCCAGCCTGGAGCTCCTGTACCAGAAAGGTGAGCCCTCAGAACGTCTGACTTTGAAGGACAGCAAGACTTACTTTCTGGACACCCAGAGGGCTATTGGAAATACAGACCCCACTCTTAAAGGGCACACTCAAATCCCTCACTCTTCAGGACCCAGGGTAAAACCAGTAATTTGAAAGGAGCCTGGGTCAGACCCACTTGTTGATCCTTAAGAGCCTCTCAGAGAGGCAGGAGACAATCAAAGTTTACACTGGAGACACGGATGCTGGTGACAGACATTTTGGGGAGTTTATTCTACCATGAGGACACAGGTGCTGGCAAGTAACATTCTGGAATCCTCCCTCTAGCTTATTAGCACCAGGACCTGGCCCCACCCAAGAGCCTGTCAGTATCAGTAACTGGGAGGCCTCAGATCCAGTAACTAGCCAGGTGGGGACACAGCCCCACTCATGAGCAAGCCAGCTGCCTTAGGACCCAGCCCTGTCCACCAGGGGGCCCAGGACATGGCCCCATACACCACTGCACCAACACTAGCACCAGGACCCCCAATGCTCTGCAGCCAGCAACCCATTGACCGAGCTCCACACACCAGTGGGCTGGCACTAGCCCTGGGCCCCAGCCCCACCCACTAGCAGGTCGACACTAGATCCAGGATCCCTGGCTCTGCAAATATCCACCCCAGAACCCAGCTCTGCCCAACAGTGGGCTAACACTAGCCTTGGGACCCCCTGGGGATCTATAGCCAGTCATCTTGCGACCTTGCCAGCAGCCTCTGCCCAAGACAGAACTTAGCAACCAACTGGACCAGGAGGTCAGCCACACCTACCATACACTAACATTAGTCAGCCTGCCACAAAAGAAGGACCCATGCAGCTCACATAGGGGGCACCCCTAGAGAATAAAGCTCTGGTGACCTGAGGAGAGTGTGCTGCTGCGAGATGCAGGATGTATCCTACAAAAAGCCACTTCTCCACAGTTTGGAAACATAACCGACTTGCCAAATGTGTAGAAATAAAAATAGCAAATTAGGCAAAATGAGAGGACAAAGAGATATGCTCCAAACGAAGGAACAACATAAAACTCCAGAAGAAGATCTAAGTGGAGATAAGCAATTGACCTGATAAAGAGTTCAAGGTAATTATATTGTAAAAATATTTTAAAAGTTTGGAAAAACACTGGATAAAGAGCCAGAACTTAGAAGTTTTTAACAAATATAAAGAACCAAACAGATGTGAAAAACTTAGTAAGTAAAATAAAAAATACACTAGAAGGAATCAACTGCAGATTAGAATGGATCAGTGAACTGGAAGAAACAGTAGTGGAAATTACTTAGGCTGAACAGAAAAAAGAAAAAGAAAAACAAAAACAACTGAGGACATTTTAAGAGATATCTGAGACAACATCAAGTGTACTAACATTCGCATTACAGGGGTCCCAGGGGATGAGAGAAAGAAAGTGGCAGAGAACATATTTAAAGACATAATAGCTGGAAACTTCCCTAACCTTGGAAAGGAAACAGACATCCAGGTCCAGAAAGCACATAGACTTACAAGCAGGATCAACCCAAAGAGGATGATACCAAGACACACTGTAATCAAAATGGCAAAAATTAAAGATAAAGAATATTAAAAGCAGCAAGGAAAAAGCAACAAGTTACATACAAGATATTAAAAGCAGCAAGGGAAAAACAATAAGTTACATACAAGGGAACTCCCATAAAACTATCACTGACTTTTCAGCAGAAACTCTCCAGGCCAGAAAGGAGTGGCAATGATATATTGAAAGTGATAAAAGGAAAAAACCTATAACCAAGAATACTCTACACAGCAAAGCTTTCATTCCTATTTGATGGAGACATCAAAAGTTTTACAGACAAGCACAAGCTAAAAGAGTTCAGCACCACTAAAACTTTATAAGAAATGTTAAAGGGACTTCTCTAAGTGAAAAAGCAAAGGCTACAAGTAGAAATCTGAAAATTATAAAAGGAAAAATCTCACTGGTAAAGGCAAATATACAGTAAAGGTAGTAAATCAACCACATATAAAGCTAGTAGAATGGTTAAAACACAGGAGTAAAATCCTCTATATCCACAATAAGCAGTTTTTTACACAAAAAATAGATGTAAAATATAATGTCACAAACTAAACATGAAAGGGAGGAGTACGAATGCAGGATTATTAAAATGCATTCGAAATGAAGAGATCAGCCACTTAAAATAAAATAATCATGTATACATACAGATTGCTATATACAAACATCACAGTAATCATAAACCAAAAATCTATAATAGATACACACAATACACACAAAAAGGAATCCAAGCATAACACTAAACACAGTCATCAAATCACAAGAGAAGAAAGCAAAAGAAGAAGAAAGGAACCAAGAAAAGGTACCAAAAAAATTAACAAAATGGTAATAAGTACATACCTATCAACAACTACTTCATATGTAAATGGACTACATGTTCCAATCAAAAGACATTGGCTAGCTGAATTAATACAAAAATAAGACCCTTATATATGCTGCCTACAAGAGACTCACTTCAGATCTAAAGACACACACAGACTGAAAGTGAGGGAATAGAAAAAGATATTCCATACTAAGGGAAATCAAAAGAAAAGTCGAGGTAGCAATACTTACATTAGACAAAACAGACTTTAAAACAAAAACTGTTAAGAAGAGACAAGGACATTACATAATGATCACAGGATCGATCCAAGAAGAGGACATAACAATTGTAAATATATATGCACCCAACATAGGAGCACCTAAGTGCATAAAGCAAATATTAAAAGACAGAAAGAGAGACACTGACAGTAACACAATTCTAGGAGGGGACTGTAACACCCCACTTCCATCGATGGGCAGATTATCCAGACAGAAAATCAATAAGGAAACTGGCCTTAAAGACACATTAGACAAAATGGATTTAACGGATATAGAGAGAGAGCATTAGAGCATTCCATCCAAAAGCAGCAGAATACACATTCTTGACAATGCTCATGGAACATTCTCCAGGACAGATCACATACTATGCAACAAGGTAAGTCTCAGAAAATTTAAGAAAAAGGAAATCATATCAAGCATCTTTTCTGATGCAATGCTCTGAGACTAGAAATCAACTACAAAAAATAAATTGCAAAAAAACACAAACATGTAGCACCTAAACAACATGCTACTGAACAACCAACAGGTCACTGAGCAAGTCAAAGAAGAAATCAAAATATACCTTGAAACTAGTGAAAACTGAAACACAAAACCCCAAAATCTATGGGGTACAGCAAAAGCAGTTCTGAGAGGGAAGATTATAGCAATAAAAGCCTGGCTACACAAAAAGAAAAATCTCAGATAAACAATCAAAACTTACATCTAAAGAAACTAGAAAAAGAAGAAAAAAAGTTCAAAGTTAGTATAAAGAAGGAAATAATAAAGAGTGGAAATAAGCGATATCAAAACTAAATAAAATGGAGCGAGAGAGGGGGAAGATGGCAGAAGAGTAAGACGCAGAGATCACCTTCCTTCCCACAACTACACCAGAATACATCTACACGTGGAACAACTCCTACAGAACACCTACGGAATGCTGGCAGAAGACCTCAGACCTCCCAAAAGGAAAGAAACTCCCTACATAACTGGGTAGGGCAAAAGAAAAAAGAATAAACAAAGACAAAAGAATAGGGATGGGACCTGCACCAGTGGGAGGGAGCCGTGAAGGAGGAAAAGTTTCCACACACTAGGAAGCCCCTTCGCGGGCAGAGACTGCAGGTGGCGGAGGCGGGGAGCTTCGGAGCAACGGAGGAGAGCGCAGCAACAGGGGTGCGGAGGGCAAAGCGGAGAGATTCCCACACAGAGGATAGGTGCCGACCAGCACTCACCAGCCCGAGAGGCTTGTCTGCTCACCCGCCAGGGCGGGCGGGGCTGGAAGCTGAGGCTCGGGCTTCGGTGCGAGCGCAGGGAGAGGACTGGGGTTGGCGGCGTGATCACAGCCTGCAGGGTGTTAGTGCACCACAGCTAGCTGGGAGGGAGTCCGGGGAAAAGTCTGGACCTGCCGAAGATGCAAGAGACTTTTTCTTCCCTCTTTGCTTTCTGGTGCATGAGAAGAGGGGATTAAGAGTGCTGCTTAAAGGAGCTCCAGAGACGGGTGCAAGCCGCAGCTAACAGCGTGGACCCCAGAAATGGGAATGAGACGCTAAGGCTGCTGCTGCCACCACCAAAAAGCCTGTGTGCGAGCACAGGTCACTATCCACACCTCCCTTCCGGGGAGCCTGTGCAGCTCGCCACTGCCAGGGTCCCGGGATCCAGGGACTTCTCCAGGAGAACGCACGGCACGATTCAGGCTGGTGAAACGTCCCGCCGGCCTATGTTGCCGCAGGCTCGCCCCGCATCCGCACCCCTCCCTCCCCCGGGCCTGAGTGAGCCAGAGCCCCCAAAGCAGCTGTTCCTTTAACCCCATCCTGTCTGAGCAAAGAACAGACGCCCTCCGGAGACCTACACGCAGAGGCAGGGCCAAATCCAAAGCTGAGCCCCGGGAGATGTGCAAACAGATAAAGAAGAATCTCTCCCAGCAGCCTCAGGAGCAGCAGATTAAAGCTCCACAATCAACTTGATGTACCCTGCATCTGTGGAATACAATAGACAACGAATCATCCCAAATTGAGGAGGTGGACTTTGAGAGCAAGATTTATTATTTTTTCTCCTTTTCCTCTTTTTGTGAGTGTGTATGTGTATGCTTCTGTGTGAAGATTTTGTCCATATAGCTTTGTTTTCACCATTTGTCCTAGGATTCTATCCGTCTGCTTTTTTCTTTTTAAAAAATTTTTTTCTCAATAATTATTTTTTATTTTAGTAACTTTATTTTATTTTATCTTACTTTATTTTATCCCCTTTCTTTCTCTTTCTCTCTCTCTCTCTCTCTCTCCCCCCATTCTTTCTTTCTTTCTTTCGTTCTACTTTTCCTCCATTTTATTCTCAGCCGTGGGGATGAAAGGTGCTTGGTGCTTACAGCCAGGAGTCAGTGCAGTGCCTCTGAGGTGGGAGAGCCAACATCACGACACAGGTCCACAAGAGACCTCCCAGCTCCACATAATATCAAATGGTCAAAATCTCCCAGATATCTCCATCTCAACACCAGCACCCAGCTTAACTCAACAACCAGCAAGCTACACAGCTGGACACCCTATGCCAAACAACTAGGAAGACAGGAAGACAATCCCACCCATTAGCAGAGAGGCTGCCTAAAATCATAGTTAGTCCACAGACACCCCAAAATACACCACCAGACATGGGCCTGCCCACCAGAAAGACAAGATCCAGCCTCATCCACCACAACACAGGCACTAGGTCTCCCCCACCAGGAAGCCTACACAACCCACTGAACGAACTTCAGCTACTGGGGACAGACACCAAAAAAAACGGGAACTACAAACCTGCAGCCTACAAAAAGGATATCCCAAACACAGTAAGATAAGCAAAATGAGAAGACAGAAAAACACACAGCAGATGAAGGAGCAAGATAAAAACCCACCAGACCTAACAAATGAAGGGGAAATAGGCAGTTTACCTGAAAAAGAATTGAGAATAATGATAGTAAAGATGATCCAACATCTTGGAAATAGAATAGAGAAAATGCAAGAAACATTTAACAAGGACCTAGAAGAACTAAAGATGAAACAAGCAACTATAAACAACACAATAAATGAAATTAAAAATACTCTAGATGGGATCAATAGCAGAATAACTGAGGCAGAAGAACGGAGAAGTGATCTGGAAGATAAAATAGTGGAAATAACTACTGCAGAGCAGAATAAAGAAGAAAGAATGAAAAGAACTGAGGACAGTCTCAGAGACCCCTGGGACAACATTAAATGCACCAACACTCGAATTACATGCGTTCCAGAAGAAGAAGAGAAAAAGAAAGGGACTGAGAAAGTATTTGGAGAAATTATAGTTGAAAACTTCCCTAATATGGGAAAGGAAATAGTTAATCAAGTCCAGGAAGCACAGAGAGTCCCGTACAGGATAAATCCAAGGAGAAACACGCCAAGACACATATTAATCAAACTGTCAAAAACTAAATACAAAGAATACAAATTAAAAGCAGGAAGGGAAAAACAACAAATAACACACAAGGGAATCCCCATGAGGTTAACAGATGATCTTTCAGGGGAAACTCTGCAAGCCAGAAGGGAGTGGCAGGACATATTTAAAGTGATGAAGGAGAAAAACCTACGACCAAGATTACTCTACCCAGCAAGGATCTCATTCAGATTTGATGGAGAAATTAAAACCTTTACAGACAAGCAAAAGCTGAGAGAGTTCAGCACCACCAAACCAGCTTTACAACAAATGCTAAAGGAACTTCTCTAGGCAAGAAACACAAGAGAAGGAAAAGACCTACAATAACAAACCCAATACAATTAAGAAAATGGGAATAGTAACATACATATCGATAATTACCTAAAATGTAAATGGACTAAATGCTCCCACCAAAAGACACAGACTGGCTGAATGGATACAAAAACAAGGCCCATATATATGCTTTCTACAATACACCCAATTCAGACCTAGAGACACATACAGACTGAAAGTAAGGGGATGGAAAAAGATACTCCACTCAAATGGAAACCAAAAGAAAGCTGGAGTACCAATTCTCATATCAGACAAAATAGACTTTAAAGTAAAGACTATTATAAGAGACAAAGAAGGACACTACATGATGACCAAGGGATCGATCCAAGAAAAAGATATAACAATTGTAAATGTTTATGCACCCAACATAGGAGCACCTCAATACATAAGGTAAATACTAACAGCCATAAAAGGCGAAATCGACAGGAACACATTCATAGTAGGAGATTTTAACACCCCACTTTCACCCATGGACAGATCATGCAACATGAAAATAAATAAGGAAACACAAGCTTTAAATGATACATTAAACAAGATGGACTTAATTCATATTTATAGGACACTCCATCCAAAAACAACAGAATACATATTTTTCTCAAGTGCTAACGGAACATTCTCCAGGATAGATCATATCTTGGGTCACAAATCAAGCTTTTGTAAATTTAAGAAAATTGAAATTGTATCAAGTATCTTTTCCGACCACAACGCTATAAGACTAGATATCAATTACAGGAAAAGATCTGTAAAAAATACAAACACATGGAGGCTAAACAATACACTATTTATAACGAAGTGATCACTGAAGAAATCAAAGAGGAAATCAAAAAATACCAAAAAACAAATTATAATGGAGACACGATGACCCAAAACCTATGGGATGCAGCAAAAGCAGTTCTAAGAGGGAAGTTTATAGCCATACAATCCTACCTTAAGAAGCAGGAAACATCTCGAATAAACAACCTAACCTTGCACCTAAAGCAATTAGAGAGAGAAAAACAAAAAAACACCAAAGTTAGCAGAAGGAAAGAAATCATAAAGATCAGATCAGAAATAAATGAAAAAGAAATGAAGGAAACCATAACGAAGATCAATAAAACTAAAAGCTGGTTCCTTGAGAAGAAAAGCAAAATTGATAAACCATTAGCCAGACTCATCAAGAAAAAAAGGGAGAAGACTCAAATCAATAGAATTAGAAATGAAAAAGGAGAAGTAACAACTGACACTGCAGAAGTACAAAAGATCATGAGAGGTTACTACAAGCAACTCTATGCCAATAAAATGGACAACCTGGAATGGACAAATTCTCAGAAATGCACAACATGCCACGACTGAATCAGGAAGAAAGAGAAAATATGAACAGACCAATCACAAGCACTGAAATTGAAACTGTGATTAAAAATCTTCCAACAAACAAAAGCCCAGGACCAGATGGCTTCACAGGCGAATTCTATCAAACATTTAGAGAAGAGCTAACACCTATCCTTCTCAAACTCTTCCAAAATATAGCAGAGGGAGGAACACTCCCAAACTCATTCTACGAGGCCACCATCACCCTCATACCAAAACCAGACAAGGATGTCACAAAGAAAGAAAACTACAGGCCAATATCACTGATGAACGTAGATGCAAAAATCCTCAACAAAATACTAGCAAACAGAATCCAACAGCACATTAAAAGGATCATATACCATGATCAAGTGGGGTTATTCCAGGAATGCAAGGATTCTTCAATATATGCAAATCAATCAATGTGACACACCATATTAATAAACTGAAGGAGAAAAACCATATGGTCATCTCAACAGATGCAGAGAAGCTTTTCACAAAATTCAACACCCATTTATGATATAAACCCTGCAGAAAGTAGGCATAGAGGGAACGTTCCTCAACATAATAAAGGCCATATATGACAAACCCACAGCCAACATCATCCTCAATGGTGAAAAACTGAAAGCATTTCCATTAAGATCAAGAACAAGACAAGGTTGCCCACTCTCACCACTATTATTCAACATAGTTTGGGAAGTTTTAGCTACAGCAATCAGAGAAGAAAAGGAAATAAAAGGAATCCAAATCAGAAGAGAAGTAAAGCTGTCACTGTTTGCAGATGACATGATACTATACATAGAGAATCCTAAAGATGCTACCAGAAAACTACTAGAGCTAATCAATGAATTTCGTAAATTAGCAGGATACAAAATTAATGCCCAGAAATCTCTGGCATTCCTATACACTAATGATGAAAAATCTGAAAGTGAAATCAAGAAAACACTCCCATTTACCATTGCAACAAAAAGAATAAAATATCGAGGAATAAACCTACCTAAGGAGACAAAAGACCTATATGCAGAAAATTATAAGACACTGATGAAAGAAATTAAAGATGTTACAAATAGATGGAGAGATTTACCATGTTCTTGGATTGGAAGAATCAACTTTCTGAAAATGACTCTACTACCCTAAGCAATCTATAGATTCAATGCAGTCCCTATCAAACTACCACTAGCATTTTCCACAGAACTAGAACAAAAAAAGTCACAATTTGCATGGAAACACAAAAGACCCAGAGGAGCCAAAGCAATCTTGAGAAGGAAAAACGGAGCGGGAGGAATCAGGCGCCTTGACTTCAGACTATACTACAAAGCTACAATAATCAAGACAGTATGGTACTGGCACAAAAATAGAAAGATCAATGGAAGAGGATAGAAAGCCCAGAGATAAACCCACGCATATATGGTCATCTTATCTTTGACCAAGGAGGCAGGAATGTACAGTGGAGAAAGGACAGCCTCTTCAATAAGTGGTGCTGGGAAAACTGGACAGGTACAAGTAAAAGTATGAGATTAGATCACTCCCTAACACCATACACAAAAATAAGTTCAAAATGGATTAAAGACCTAAATATAAGGCCACAAACTATCAAACGCTTAGAAGAAAACATAGGCAGAACACTCTATGACATAAATCACAGCAAGATCCTTTTTGACCCACCTCCTAGAGAAATGGAAATAAAAACAAAAATAAACGAATGGGACCTAATGAAAATTAAAAGCTTTTGCACAGCAAAGGAAACCATAAACAAGACCAAAAGACAACCCTCAGAATGGGAGAAAATATTTGCCAATGGAGCAACTGACAAAGGATTAATTTCCAAAATTTACAAGCAGCTCATGCAGCTCAATAACAAAAAAACAAACAACCCAATCCAAAAATGGGCAGAAGACCTAAATAGACATTTCTCCAAAGAAGATATACAGACTGCCAACAAACACATGAAAGAATGTTCAACATCATTAATCATTAGAGAAATGCAAATCAAAACTACAATGAGATATCATCTCACACCAGTCAGAGTAGCCATCATCAAAAAATCTAGAAACAATAAATGCTGGAGAGGGTGTGGAGAAAAGGGAACCCTCTTGGACTGCTGGTGGGGATGTGAATTGGTACAGCCACTATGGAGAACTGTATGGAGGTTCCTTAAAAAACTACAAATAGAACTACCATATGACCCAGCAGTCCCACTACTGGGCCTATACCCTGAGAAACCCAAAATTCAAAAAGAGTCATGTACCAAAATGTTCATTGCAGCTCTATTAACAATAGCCCAGAGATGGAAACAACCTAAGTGCCCATCATCGGATGAATGGATAAAGAAGATGTGGCACATATATACAATGGAATATTACTCAGCCATAAAAGGAAACAAAATTCAGCTATTTGTAATGAGGTAGATAGACCTAGAGTCTGTCATACAGAGTGAAGTAAGTCAGAAAGAGAAAGACAAATACTGTATGCTAACACATATATATGGAATTTAAGAAAAAAAAATGTCATGAAGAACCTAGGGGTAAGACAGGAATAAAGACACAGACCTACTGGAGAACGGACTTGAGGATATGGGGAGGGGGAAGGGTGAGCTGTGACAGGGCGAGAGAGAGGCATGGACATATATACACTAACAAATGTAAGGTAGATAGCTAGTGGGAAGCAGCCTCATGGCACAGGGGTATCGACCTGGTGCTTTGTGACTGCCTGGAGGGGTGGGATAGGGAGGGTGGGAGGGAGGGAGATGCAAGAGGGAAGAGATATGGGAGCATATGTATATGTATAACTGATTCACTTTGTTATAAAGCAGAAACTAACACACCATTGTAAAGCAATTATACCCCAATAAAGATGTTAAAAAAAAAAAAAAAAAAAGAGTCACGTACCAAAATGTTCACTGCAGCTCTATTTACAATAGCCAGGAGATGGAAACAACCTAAGTGTCCATCATTGGATGAATGGATAAAGAAGATGTGGCACATATATACAATGGAATATTACTCAGCCATAAAAAGTAACAAAACTGAGTTATTTGTAGTGAGGTGGATGGACCTAGAGTCTGTCGTACAGAGTGAAGTAAGTCAGAAAGAGAAAGACAAATACCGTACGATAACACATATATATGGAATATAAGAAAAAAAATGTCATGAAGAACCTAGGGGTAAGATGGGAATAAAGATGCAGACCTACTAGAGAATGGACTTTAGGATATGGGGAGGGGGAAGGGTAAGCTGTGACAAAGTGAGAGAGTGGCATGGACAAATATACACTACCAAATGTAAAATAGATAGCTAGTGGGAAGCAGCGGCATAGCACAGGGAGATCAGCCCATTGCTTTGTAACCACCTGGATGGGTGGGATAGGGAGGGTGGGAGGGAGGGAGACGCAAGAGGGAGGATATATGGGAACATATGTACATGTATAACTGATTCACTTTGTTATAAAGCAGAAACTAACACACCATTGTAAAGCAATTATACTCCAATAAAGACGTAAAAAAAAAAACTAAAAAAAATGATAGGAAAGATCAATGAATCCAAGAGCTGGTTCTTTGAAAAGATGAACAAAATTGATAAACTAGACTCATCAATAAAAAAGAGAGAGGGCACAAATAAATAAAATCAGAGATGATATATGAGAAGTTACAACCGAAACCACAGAAATACAAAGGATCATAAGAGATTACTATGAACAATTATATACCAACAAATTGGTGTTGACACCTAGAAGGGATAAATTCCTAGAAACAATCTTCCAACATTGAATCAGAAAGAAGAAAAAAATCTTAACAGATTGTTCACTAGCAATGGTACTGACTCAGTAACCAAAAATCTCTCTCCCAACAATTAAAATTGTAACACCAGTTGACTTTCCAGGACAATTCTACCAAACATTTAAAGAAGAGTTTACACCTACTCTTCTCAAACCATTCCAAAAATTGAAAAGGAAGGAACACTTCCAAACTGATTATATGAGGTCAGTATTACCCAGATAGAAAAACCACAGATATCTTTTAAAAAAAGGAAATTACAGGTCAATATCCCTGATGAATATAGATGCAAAAACCCTCAACAAAAATATTAGCAATCCAAACTCAGCAATACATTAAAAAGATCATACATCATGATCAAATGGGATTTATTCCAGGGATTCAAAGATGGTTCAATATTCAAAAACCAATCAACATGATACACCACATTAACAAAATGAAGGCTAAAAATCATGATCATCCCAACAGATGCAGTGAAAAGCATTTAACAAAAGTCAACATCGCATTAGAATAAAAACTCTCAACAAAGTGGGTACAGAAGAAACATACCTCACCATAATGAAGACCATATATGACAAACCAACAGCTAACATAATACTCAACCATGAAAAGCTGAAAGCTTTCCTTTAAGATCAGGAACAAGACTAGTATGCCCACTATTGCCACTTTCATTCAACACAGTATCAGAAATCCTAACCACAGCAATCAGAAAAGAAAGAAAAATAAAAGGCACCCAAATTGAAAAGAAGTAAAACTGTCACTGTCTGCAAATGGAATAATACTATGTATAGATAACACTAAATATACCACCAAGAATCTATTAGAACTAATAAATGAAATCAGTAAAGTTGCAGGATACAATATCAATATACACAAATCTGTTCTGTTTCTATACACTAATAAAAAACTATCAAAAAGAAATTTAAAAAACAATACCATTTATGATTGTATCAAAAGGAATAAAATACCTAGAATTAACTTTAACCAAGGAGCTGAAAGACCTACACTAGGAAAACTATAAAACACTGATGAAAGAAACTGAAGATAACACAAATCAATGGAAAGATATACCATGCTCAGAGATTGGAAGAATTAATATTGTTAAAATGTCCATAGTACCCAAAGCAATCTACAAAGTCAATGTAATCCCTATCAAAATACCAATAGCACTTTATACAAAACTGAAACAAATAATCTTAAAATTTGTATGGACCCCAAATAGCCAAAGCAATCTTAATAAAGATGAACAAACCTGAAATTATCATGCTTCCTGACTTCAAACTATAATACAAAGCTATAGTAATCAAAACTGTATGATACTGGCACAAAAAGACACATAGATCAATGGAACAGAATAGAGAGTCCATATATAAACCATGCTTTACTTACAACAAAGGAGCCAAGAATATATCATGGGGAAAAGACAGTTTCTTCAATCAATGGTGCTAAAAAAACTGGACAGCTACATGCAAAAGAATGAAACTGGGCCACTTTCTTACACCATATACAAAAGAAACTCAAATGGATTAAAGACTTAAATGTAAGACCTGAAACCATAAAACTCCTAGAAGAAAATACAGAAAATACACTCTTTGACATTAGTTTTAGCAATATTATTTAGGATCTTTCTCCTCAGACAAGGGCAACAAAAGCAAAATAATGAACAAATGGGACTACATCAAACTGAAAGACTTTGCACAATAAAGAAAACTATTAACTGAACAAAAAGTCAACTTTCTTAAGGGGAGAATATAATTGCAAATGATATGTCTGATAAGGGGTTAATATCCAAAATACTTAAAGAATTCACACAACTTGATAACAAAGAAACAAATAATTGCATTAAAAAATGGGCAGATGACCTGAATGGACATTTTCCCAAGGAAGACATGCAGACAGACAACAGGCACAAGAAAAGATGCTCAACATCACTAATCACCAGGGAAATCAAATCAAAACCACAATGACATATCACCTTTCCGAATGGCTTTTATCAAAAAGACAACGAACAACTATTGGTGAAGATATGGAGAAAAGGAAATCCTCATGCACTATTGGTGGGAATTTAAATTGATGCAGCCACTATGGAAAACATTATGGAGATTCCTCAAAAACTTGAGGGATATAATATACAGCATAAGTAATATAGCCAGTAATATAGTAACAACTTTATATGGTGACCAATTCGTAATATACACTAATGTCAAATCACTATGTTGTACACCTGAAACTAATATTATGTGCTAACTATTCTTCAATAAAAAAATAAAGAGAAGTATGTTAGAAAATAAATCAATTGGTTGATTGTAGGGGGTAGGAAGAGAAAATGGCAAGGATAATTCCCAGATTTTCATCTCGAGGAACTGAGTACAAGATTATACCACCAAAGAACACTGAAGGAGGAAGCAGTTTAAAATGGGAGACTGTGGGTTCGACATTGGATTTTGTTTTGTTTCATTTTGGAATCTGAAGTGCTTCTGACACATTCATGTGAAATTGTTGTCCACAGTTAGATAAGGCTATAGCTCAGAGATATGATAATCATAATTCTTCTCTGATTACCCTAACCAGATGAAAGTTCTCCACACACAGATTCCCTGTAACACTAACAAGAGATGTTAGTGTATTACATAAGTTACACAAGTGTAACTCTGCTTTATAATTTAGTTCTTGCATGCTTTTACTATATGTGCCCTATATTGGCAGTCCCCTTGATGAAGGAAATGTGTCTCATATTTGTACTCTTACCTAAAAGAGCCTAGCAAGTGTCCTACACACAGAAGATGTAAAAGTGTCAGACACATAATGGCTACTCAACGTTTACTGAATGAGTGAATAAATCAATAAGACATTTACTAAGTTGATGTTAATTATAAATAATAAATATGCAGGTTGCACAAGTTTTGATAATTATATTTACATTTGAAAATATATACTGCTTTATAAGATTATCTGACTCTTTCAATGTGTTAGCATATCCTAACAATGTTAATAATAGCTGCCATTTTATTTTCCTCCTTTTTCTTAAAGTTCTTGTTAGCATAGCCAGAAGGCTCAAGAGAAGAGAGTACAGCTGGTCAAGAAAGAACCTTTAATACTGGAACAGAGTAATTGCTTTCCCGTAAGTTTGTATACCCCTCTCTCTCAGCTCTATTGCTGGCAGAGCTATTTCTTTGCTAGAATGATAATATCCTTGCATTCATTATCTGGGGACCATTCTCTGGGGAACTAAAATAATAACATCCTGATATCAAAGCCCCGTAAAAAAAGAAATTTAAGACACTTTGTTTGTACACGCTATTTCCTAGATACCTGGAGTAGAGCTTTAAAAATAAAAATAAATAAATTTATGGGAACATTTTAATTATTATTATCAAAGAACCAAACTTTGTTTAATTTAAACAACTGCTGAAGTCCCTAGAAAAAAATGTCTGTCTTGCAATTCAGACTACCCCTTAAAGAGAAATAAACAAATACAACTGGGATTTAATTTGAGGATCTAGCTTAACTGATCACAGATGTAGGTAAACTACTAATTGGAGCCATGAGCATGATGCCATTTTATTAACTTGCTGGTTCAACTAGTGGGATTCTGGCCATTATTAAGTCTTTTTTTTTTTTTTTTTGCTTTTTGGTTCATTATTTAATGCCTACTACTAACTACTACTGAATTCATGGTTTCAGTGAAGTTCGATTTATTTTTAAACTACAATCTATCTCCATGTGTGCTTCTCTTAAATATTAATTTAGGTGACCCATAATACATTTTTTGAAGGGCAAGAGGAATAAAAGAATGAGCTTCGGTTGAATGCCTGCTTTGAGGCTGGGTGAAAATGGAGCAGATTTTTACTGACCTAACACTATTACAGCTCCTTTCCTCCAAAATATTCCCAACCAAACCATGGGTATGATGGAAATGGAAGTGAAATACAAATATATGATTTTACTTCCTTATACACCCATTGCTATTTTTCAAGAAAGAAGCTTAATTTGTCCACGCCCCTCTCTGAAATGCACACTCCCCCTATGAGTATCAGATTAATCCAATTTTAGCTTCCAAAATAAGTTCAACGTAAGTTCCACTTCTGGGACTCCTCCATGACTTCCAGACTCCTTCAGCCCACTGTGATTTCCCTTCTTTCTGTACATCTGCTTTTAACAAAACATTTATTGCATGCATACTCTGTCAGGTACTGTGCTGGGCCCTGATGACACCAAACTAGAACTCACTAAGGTCTGAGAAGAGGAGGAAGACAGAAAAGCAAATTGAGAAACAAATACAGTATCATGAGTTCCGTGAAAGAATTTGTATTTGTTGTGTGTGTAGGTGAAGATAAGAGGAGAATTACTTAAAAAGTTCTTTTAAGAGGTAACAAATGAAGAGTTAAGCGTTAAAAATTTTCTCCTTGATAGGATTATCACTGTGATTATTATTAGTACATAACTGATTAAATAACAAGTATATAACATTTTGTTAATTATTAAAACAATATTTCACTAGAAATAGATCTCAAACATTTTTAATAATCTCATATATCTATACATTAATATTAAATTTTGCTAGAATAGGACATAGATCAGAATCAAGTCTGTTCCTATTTTTCATTCTTATACAAATAAGATAGCACACAGTCTTATAAATAAGCAGATGGGAACAGAAAGAGCTTTGTAATAGTAATATTCAAATCTTTGAACTCCTTCTGGGCTTCTGGGTCATATGCCCAAATCACAGTGATCTACCATAAAAAATTATGTTTAATCAGCTTACAATTCAAGCATTCCCTCAAATTTGTTAAAAGCAAAGAATGGGGAACAACTGACCTTTAGAACAGGATTTAGAATAATTTATGTCCAGTCAGCATATTGCCAGGAAACAATGTTGTATGAATATTTTCATATTTCTGCACAGAAAGGTCTTTCTGAACAAAACTACCCTACTAGCAACCTGGATTAAGGATGACTGAATTGCAAACAAGCTTTGAACGTTAGATAGAGACCTCCAGAGAGATTCAGTGACATCTCTCCTGGAGGATCTGTTTACATTCCAGGAATTGCAAACCTGGAGAACACCCACTCCCCTTTCCAGAGAGGATCTACTTACATTCTAGAGCAAAGGTCTCCACCTCTACCTCCAGAGGGGAGGAGGGTCAACTGTGTAAGCTGCCCTACATAAGCTTCTAGAATTACAATGTCAGGGTCTCTCTCCTGTGGTACAAACTCTGTTATGTGCTCAGGTGACATATGTAATCATTGAGTCTTGATGGGGCACTGCAGTAAAAGGAACTGATGCAAGAGTTTCTGTAGTAATTAAAAATCTGCCTCTGGTCCTGAAGTCTTGTGATTGTGTGTGTGTGTATGTACAAGCATATTCAGTATAACTCCAAGGTTGTGACACAAGCAACTGGAAAGATGAAGTTTCCATATACTCAGAGAGGTTAGAGTATAGATGAAGCAGGTGTGATGGAAAAGAAAACTTGATATCTCCATTAGATACCCAAGTGACACTGGATGTATAGGGCTGGAGTTCATGAGAGAACTATTTAGCACCAGATGTGCAGCTTACCAAATCTGTCAACTGAAAGCATCTATTCTTGCTTGAAATTTTCATTTGAGTGTATTTTTTACTGAGATAACACCAAAATTTGTCTTTTGACTCAGAACTACACACATACACACACACACACACACACACACATTTTAAAAGGATGTTTTTAGTGGTAAGATATACAATTTTCTAAATATTTAACCAGCACAAACACATAAGCGTTATGTGCATGTATGTGTGTATATTTAATAAACTACAAGCTAATGTGGTTTTGGCACTGATTTCAAACTTCCTCACTGGGAAATGTTGAAATATTAGTCAGTAATAGCTAAGGAAAATATCTCTGTCACCATCTAGCTCTGTATTATCTTTCCACAGAACTTGTTGTGACCCATGACATTCTGGGCTGAAATAGATATTTCTTTCTATCATGGTTTTTAAAACCAATTACAAAGCTGTTTTGAGCTCTGTTTGTAAGTGATCAAGTGTCAGGCTTTAAATAGAGGGCCAGTTAGTTCTATGGCTATTAGTTATCTCTAACTAATAGGTTAGATATCTCTAACTAACTAGGTTAGTTATAACTAATACAGGTTAGTTATCTCTAACTAACCCTAACTACAGGTTCTTTGATTAGTGCTGTCTCCCACACCAAACATTCTGTACGATAGCAGTTGCAACTCTGTCTCTCAGCTTTGACTGCTAGCTCATATTCACTCTAGGTATCTTATCTCTGTCTCTGAATTGTGAAGCTATAACAGGACACATTTTACAGGTATTCTTGTTGTTGTTAATAAAAACAGTAGATTCCACTGGGCTCAAATACTAACTGAAAAATGTCTCCAGCTTTGTGGAAAGGTCATGTATAACATTAGAAAAGTTGCCCTTGGCTCTAGAACTCAGAATTTTACTACTTGATTATATCTTATTTTACATAAAGTGAAACAATTTTGTGAGGTTACTTCAAGTCTAGGGTATGATTTTCAATATTGTACATGCATAAATTTATCAGTTGACACAGATATAAGATTCATTTTTATCAGGATAGTCAAATTCAGAATACCTATTTATTATTTTACATGAAAAATATAAACTCTAACAGGGTGAAACTATAGTGTCCAATTTGACTCTTTATTCTCCTATATGTAGAAAATTTACACAGATAGATGTCTACTAAGATATTGCTTAGCAGGTAGAATAATATTGTTTTGAGTAGGTAATTGATTGTCTTTAATAACTAAAGTTACCAAATTACATAACTGAAAGACAAATTAGAATTAGGGAAACCTTTCCCTGGATTATACTTGGCTGCTGACAAATGTTTAATTTTTGTCTTTCCTTTTTCTCGTACTCATAGAGACCATCACTCATCTTGGTATGTATTATTACGTCAGAGGTGTAACATTACTCTTTCTTGGTATCAATTATATTGAAGTAATACCCATCCATTCAACATATTTCTTAATATTCACTCTGTATCCTATACTGTGTTAATCACAAGAGATATGAAAATTTTAAAAATAAATAAACCCTAGCTAAAAAGTATATAACTAAAATATAATGAAAACATATGAAATAACTTCATTTCATTGTGGTGCATTTGTTTTCAGATTTATGCACAAAGATCAGTGATATTAATGAGATAGCCATAATTCTATTCCAGGAATGTTTCAAAGACATTAACTACATATTGAAAACTGAACAAAAATGTATCAAGTAGATAAGTGGTAGAAAAGCACTCCTAGGAAGAAGTATGTGAGTGCATATAAACTGTATCACATATTTTGGTCCTGCTAGAACACAAGGTAAAAGAAGGGAATTTTCAAGAGATAAAGCCAGAAACAGAAGCAGGGATTTCATCTTTCTGCAGTATGAAGATAATATACCTGGGATACACAGAAGGTCTTTCCTAATCCAATAAAAATAAATTGTAACAAACATATTTTTAAAACATTACAGTGCTCACAAAAGAGTAAACAAATCTCAGGAATAAAATAAACAAACAATTAAGAACAGTGAACTGAAACTTGAAAAATAAGAATAATCAATAAGCACACAAAAACGCTGGGCTTGCCCTGATACCAGTACCCAGAGCCTATGACAATGTGTAAGAGTTAAATATGACATTCCTGAATTAGGCAGAGCTAGTTGAAGGGTACTTAATTCCAGGTTCATAGAATGACCAGGATCTCAGAAGAAGCAAGAAGTTAACGCAAATCCTCTAGAGAGAAAATTAATACTGATTTAGGACTCCAGGATTCCCGCTAAGTCCCAATTACACAAGGAAATAAGCCACTGTAAGTGAAAGTCAGGAGATTGCCCTCTGAAGGAATTTGGATAATGGAATTGCTAAATAAGACTTTAGGGACTTCCCTGGTGGTTCAGTGGTTAAGAATCTGCCTTGCAATGCAGGGGACGCTGGTTTGATCTCTGGTCAGGAAACTAGAATCCCACATGCCACAGGGCAACTAAGCCCATGAGCCACAACTAGAGAGCCTGCACGCTGCAACTACAGAGCCCACGCATTCTGGAGCCCACGCACCACAACTACAGAGCCCATGCACTCTGCAGCCCATGTGCCGCAGCTAGAGAGAAGCTCGCACACCACAATGAAAGATTCTGCATGCCAAAACTAAGACCCGATGCGGCCAAAAAATAAATATTTTTTAAAAAGACTTTAAAAGACTTATGTTAGAAATATTTAAAGAAATATAAAATGAAATTTAAAAGTCAAAAGTAAAAAGGACACTATAAAAATAATTAGAAATATTTGATAATGAACCAAATAATTCAAATAACTGAGAAATAAGATATATAATAGTTAAAATTTTAATATATTCAATGAATTAACAGATGAGACAAATACAAAAAGAAAATTTGTCAAGTGAAAAAGGATTTGAAGAAATTATCCCAAATAAGTCACTGAGAGTCAAAAGCATAAATAATATTAACGACATTTAAGAAAAAGTAAGATAGGATGAGAAAGTTTAACATATAGCTTATCAGAGTAACAGAATAAAAGAACAGAGGAATAAAGATATGATTCTGTGATAATGCAGAACTTTTAAGAATTGATAAAAACCATGGCTCTGCATGTATAAAAATTCATAACATGTAATAAGAAGGATAAAAATAAATCTGTATCTGCACACGTTTTAAAGAAACTTAAATAAAATGAAGCCTTTCTTTAAAAAACATAAACAATCAAAACTGAATCAATTTCTGGCCATGAAGAAGTAACATGAAACAGACTTACTCTCCATTATTGTAAACAGCTAGAAAGCTGGACAAAATATATGAAACAACTATTTTCAGACATCTAATAACCAAAAGTGCAAGACTGTGATCACTGAGAGAAAAAAAAAAAATGAGTGTTACAATTGTTTCAGATTTCTGCTTGGAGTCACATTCCAGAATGTTGTACAGAGAGAGGAATCCCAAATAGAACCCAAGAGTCTCACTGAATTTTCTTGTCTGAGATCAAGAAACCTGAAGTAGTTGGAATTATGGATGAAAGTTTCAGTATACAGCTACAGGCTGAAAAAAATGCTTTAGAAATATTCAGAGGTCTTTTGACATGTTACTGAATACTAAGCCACTTGAATACATGATGAAATTCTGAGAGACTGAACAAAGAAAAACTAAGAAGTGGTAAGCAACCAATTCCAAGAGCTTTTATAGGGCTTGGAGATATTCAAACTCTGACCAGTGAAAGTGGAGATTCATTATTGGTCACTAATAGCATTCAGTAGAAATCCCAGAAGGGACACACCTTAGCATAAAGGATAAACTATTACTAGACTATTCTAAGCCTGCTCTAAAAAATGTTAGAAATAAACCTCAAAGGGTTTTAGCTAATCTGTAAGTAACTTTACTATTTGCAAACTAATATGCTAGAGCAAAATCCAAACATTCAACAATGTAACATTCACTATGTCCCCCACAATGAAAAATAACAAGCTATGCCAATAAACACGCCAGGAGAAATATCAGAAAATAGAAACATTCTCATGAACGATGGCAGGAATTATGGAATTAGCTGACAAGGACCTTAAAACAGCCATTATAAATATGTTCCATATGCTTGATAACTTAAAAATATATATACAGACATAAGAGACATGGGAAATATAGAAAATAACTAAAAGGAACTTCTAGAGATGAAAAATAAAACAAGTGAAACAAAAGAGTTACTGCATAGGACTAGTAAGAGCATAAACACTTTAGAAGAAAAGATCAGTGATCTTGGACCATAGCAACAGAAACTATCATACTGAATAACAAAGAGAAAAAATACTAAAAACAAAATAAAAGATCCTCAGTGACTTATGGGACAATGCTAAGAGGCCTAATATATGTATAATTGGAGTTGCAAAATGTGTGTGTGTGTGTGAGGAGATAAAGGACAAAAACTGAAAAATAATGCTGAAAAATTCTTCAAAGTAGATGAACTCCATAATTGCACAAAACCAAGAAGCTAAATGAAACCAATACATGACAAACACAATGAAAATCATACTAAGACACATCATAATCAAATTATGAAAAGCCAGCAATAAAGAGAAAAAAGTAAGTGTGAGAGGGAAAAAAACATTTTGCCTACATGTGAAAGTTAATTTATCTGTCAACCTGACTGAGCTAAGGAAGGCCCAGACAGCTGGTAAAACTTATTTCTGGGTGTGCCTGTGAGGGTGTTTTCCAGAAGAGTTTAGCATTTGAATCAGTTGATTGAAAAGATCACCTCAACCAATGTGAATAGACAACATATAATTGGCTGAGGGCCTGAGTGGAACAAAAAGATGGAAGAAGGGAGAATTTGCTCTCTTGCTTGAGCTGAGATATCCATTTTCTTCTGTCCTTATACATAGGTCCTCCTGGTTCCAGACTCTTGGACTCAAATTAGGACTTATACCATTGGCTCTCCTGGTTCTTAGGCCTTCAGCTTTGTACTGGAACTATACCACCTGCTTCCTTAGGCTTCCAGCCTGAAGACAACAAATTGTGGGACTCCTTGGCCTCCACAGTCACATGAGCCAATTCCTACAATAAACTCCCTCATTCATCTATCTATGTATCCATCCATCCATCCATCTATCTGCCTATATATCTATCCATCTATTTACCTATTTACTTATCTATCCTATTGGTTCTCTTTCTCTAGAGAACACTAACACACTACAAACATAATAATAATCACAGATTTCTCATCAAAAAATATCTAATCCAGGTGAGATGCAACAACATTTTTAAACTACTAAAAGAAGCAACTTTCATATAAAACTATCCTTAGAAAAGTAAAAGACAAGACTCTTTTTCATGGTAAACAAAAACAGAAAGAATTCATTACCAACTGTCTGGCACTATAAGAAATGTTATAGAAAAAATTTTAAGGAGAAGTAAAATTATAACATGAAAATTTGGAACTCTACTAAAGAAGGAATGGCGCTGAAAACGTTAAGTGTGTGGTAAATAGAAAAGATGTTTTCTCACTTTAAATTTTGGGTTAAATTATAGTTGACTGAAATAAAATAATAATAATATAGGGTTTATGACAAATATAAAATAAAATGTATGACAACAATGGCACCTAGAATGGGAGGAGATAATGAAAGTATACTACTGTAAAAAGTAATATAATACTAGAGACTAGATTGTAATACAATAAAGATAAAATTTTAAAACCAGAACAACCATGAAAAAAGGATATAAATCAATATTGGAATTAAAGACACACATTAAAACCTCCATTCAAAAGAAGGAAATAAAAATGGTCAAAAGAAAAAAGAATAGATGGGATAAATAGAAAACAATAGCAAGATGGTAAATTTAAAGCTGACCAAATTGACAATTACATTAAATGTAAATGGTCTAAATACCAATTAAAAGACAAATATTGTTAGAATTCAAATGCAAGACCCAACTATAAGATATAAACTTGATTTAACTATAAACACTTGTGTAAGCTAAATGCAAATTGATGGAAAATACAGATCATGAAAACACTAATCCCAAGTAAGAATTACAGTAAGGAGTTTGAATTGTATTTTATAGGACATGTCTCTAAAAGTGGATGTGAAAGATGACCTTTCCATAGGTACAAGGAACATATTAGAATTTATATTTTTATTTATTTTCTTTAAAAATGGAAAATAAATTAAGCTTTAATTATAATCAGAATGGATGGATTAATGGATCCCTAATTCATACTATGTGAGGTGATCAAATTATCTCCTATGGAACACAAGAGAAAGTTCCAAAACAGAGAAGTTTATGTGTTTACTTTTTGAGAATTTCAAAATAATATACTGTTCGTGTGCTCAGTTAACTGAATTCATGAATTATATTTCTAATTTTATCAACATTAACTATATTTAGTGGTCACAACATAGATAAGTGGTTTAAAAAGAAACAACCCTCTATAAATACAATGCTAATAATGCAAACATAGCAATGAAAGCATGGTAGAGACAGCATTTCATCAGCCACATTATGAGGTTAAAAATGATGATCTAAGAAGATGGGGATAAGCATCATGGTGGTTGGTGTGAGTCATTCTTTTTCTCTCTCCACTTTGATTTACAACTAATAGGATATCCATAACTGATCAAAGTTCCTTTGCAGAGCACACCAGAACACTTCAGAAATGCATCCAAAAGTGGGTGCATTAGACCATGGTGGAGGATATATAGAGTCAAGGGAGTTGCAGCAGCAGTAGCACTGGGGCAGTGGTGGTGGCAGCAACACCAACACTAATGGTAGTGGCAGCCCTTCTAGCAGAGGAGGTGGAAAGTAAAAGTCTGCCTGGCCACAGGGGCTGCAGTAGAGGGTCCTGTCGCTCTTCAGAAAACAGATTTCTGAAGAGAGGTCTCCATGACCAGGAGAAGGAAAGCAAAAGGAAGAAGGCAGACAGAGAATTGAAGGAATGAATTTCATGCCATCTGCCCAAAATGTCAGCAGAAGATCTGCCCACAAACCTCTTGGACTCCTCCACTCCCTCTGAGACTCCCCCTACTGGGCAAGAACCCAAGTGCTAAGAACACACCTCTCCCAACTCTTGTCACCAGTTTTTTTGTTTGTTTTTTTATGCCAGCTTTTGTTTTTATGGGCTAACTCCCAAATTTAGCTACAAGTTAGCACCAGTAACAGAAACCAAAAACTTGTGCTATAGTACCACCTTCTGGAAAACAAAAGAAAGACTTCTAATTGCCAACCTGTTGGATTGTTAGAATGAAAGAAAACAAAGTCTTACCTAAATAAAAAAGTTGTCTGCTAATTCAAATGCAGCAGCAGAGGAACATTTCATCAAACACTATGAAAAATCATGGTAATATGGTATCACAAAAACAAAATCATAAATCTCCAGCAACTGAAATCGGACACAGAATATTGCATTCTGATAGAGAATTCAAAATAGTTGTTATGAAGAAATTCAACAAGCTACAAGAAAACTCAAAAAGGCAATTCAATGAACTCAGGAATAAAATTAATTAACACTTTACCAAACAGATGTAAATTCTAAAAAAGAACTAAACAGAAATTCTGGAGTCAAAAAACTCAAAAAAAAAAAGAGATGAATAATGCATTAGAAGGCATTGAAAACAGAGCAGGTCAGATGGAAGAGAGAATAAGCAAGCTAAACCTGGGGAAAGAACTGTATATACAAGTCCACAAAGCTAACAGAACACCTTAGTATCTCAATGCAAAAAGAACTTTTCTAAGACACATTATGATGAAACTGTCAGGTCAATGATAACAAAGTTTAAAAACACTCAGTGAAAAAAAGAAAGTAATCTATAAAGGGACCCCCATTAAGCCACCATCAGATTTCTCAGTAGAAAATCTACAGGCCATGAGAGAGTGGACTGACATGCTCAAACTATGGAAACATACAAATTGCCAGCCAAGAATACTCCATCTGACAAAGTTATCCTTCAGATATGAAGGGAAAATGAAAGCTTTCCCAGACAAAAAAGAGCTGAGGGAGTTCAAATCACCAGACCTGCCTTACAAGAAATGTTGGAGGGAGCTCTTCAAGTTGAAATGAAGACAAAGGCACACAAAACTCTGATTAAGATGATAAACAGACAGTCGGAATTAGAAAACTGTAACTCTATTTTAGAAGTGTGTTAAACAATTATAGCATAAACGTTAAAGGAGAAGAATATTAAAAATAACTATAGTCACTACAATTTGGTAACAAATTCACAGCTTAAAAAGATAAGTTGTGACATCAAACCACAGAAAAGAAGGAATAGAAGAACAGAACCTTTATAGGCAAATGAAGGTAAGTTGCTATAAGCAGAAAAAGGACTCTTGTATTTATGAGATGTTTTATGTAAACTTTATGGTAATCACAAAGCAAAAATCTAGAGCAGAGGCACAAAACAAAAAATAGGAGACTGAACTAATCACTATGTAAAACCACCAACTTACAAAGGTAGACAGAAACAGAAGGAAAAAGAAACAATGGAGAAAAAAATAACCAGAAAACAAAAGATAAGATGGCAGTAGTATGTTCTTACACATCAATGATCATCTAAATGTAAACAGACTGAACTCACTAATCAAAAAAACACGGAGTGGCTGGATGAATTAAAAAAACAAGACCCAACTGTATGTTACCTATAGGAGACTCACTTCAATTCTAAAGACACACATAGGCTCAAGTGAATGACTGAAGATGATATTCCAAGCAAGAAGAAACCAAAAGAAAGTGAACATAGCCATACTTATATCAGACATAACAGACTTCAAGCCAAAAAATGGTAGCAAGAGACAAATAAAGTCATTATAAAATGAAAAAGGGGTCGATACATCAAGATATAACAATTGTAAATATACATGCTCCCAACACTGAGTACCAAAATATTAAGCAAATGCTAATGGATCTTAAGGGAGACCTACACAACAATACAATAATATTGTATTTCAATATCCCACTATCAGGAAAGAATAGATTGCCTAGACAGAAAATGAACAATTAATGTTGGAGTTGAACCATAATTTAGAACAAATGAACGCAGCAGACATATACTGAACATTCCAACCAACCACAGCAGAATACACAGTTTTCTCAAGTGCACATGGAACTTCTCCAGGACAGATGTATAACAGGACACAAAACAAACCTTAACAAATTCAAGAAAACTGAAATCATAGCAACTATCTTTTCTGACCACAATGGTATAAAACTAGAAATCAACAACTATAGGAAAGTGGTAAGATGTACAAATATATGGAAACTAAACAACACACTTCTAAACAACCAATTGGTCAAAAAAGAAATCAAAAGTGAAATTAAAAATTATCTCAAAACAAATGAAAATGTAAATACATCAAATCTTGTGGAATGCAGCAAAAGCACTTTTGAGAGGAAAGTTTATAGTAATAAATGCATATATTAAGAAATTAGTAAGATTTCAAATAAAATACTTAACTTTACACCTCAGGGACTAGACAAAAAAGACCAAATCAAGCCCAAAGTTAGCAGAAGGAAGGAAATAATAAGGATCAGAGCAGAAATAAATGAAATAGAGACCAGAAAAACAACAGAAAGGAACAATGAATCTAAGAGCTAGTTCTTTGAAAAGGCAAACAAAATTGACAAAGCTTTAGGTAGATTAACCAAGAAAAAACGAGAGAAGACTCAAATAAAATTGAAGAGGGAACATTACAACTAATACTAGACAGAAATACATAGGAACATCAGAGACTGCTATGAATAATTATATGTCAACAAGTTATATAACCTAGAAGAACTAGATACATTTCTAGAAACACAACTTACCAAGACTCAATCAGGAAGAAATAGAAAATATAATGAGACCAATAATCAGTAAAGAGATTGAATCAATAACAGAAACAACCCAACATAGAAAACTTCAGAATCAGAAAGATTCACTGGTGAATTCTACTAAACATTTAAAGAAGAATTAACACCAACCCTCCTCAAACACTTCCAAAATATTGAGGAGGAAAGAACACTTCCAAATTCATTCTATGAGGCCAGCATTACTGTTATCGAATACAGGTCTGTGTGCCCTACGCACAGTGAGGCCAAACGATACTGAAACATCGAAGTTTGGAGCCAAGAAAGGTTTATTGCAGGGCCATGCATAGAGATGCGTGGCTCATGCCTTAAAAAACCCCAAACTCCCCAAAGGCATTCAGCAAAGCCCTTTTAAAGGCAAGGTGAGAGAGAGGCGTGGTTAGGTGTTGCAAAATTCTTGGTGTCAGATCCTTTGTCCTTATAACTGTCCATGGGGTCAGGTCATGGTCAGGTCACAATGTTCCAGCCACAGCATCTTCAACTGGCCTTTCACACCAGCAGAGGGTCTACCTAATGGACGATCACACAGAGCATCACCACCTCCACTAGTCTGCCGGTCCACCTGTCAGTATGTCTGCCCGGCCACCTGAAACAGCCCAGAGTCACCCAAACTGAGAGGCTGAAACATTTGCGCCTGCCCGGTGTAGCCGCAGCCTTTCCCTTCTGTATCCCTCCTCAGCACCCTGCTATGTCAGGACTCACTTAGCAACTGCTCTGGGGAAGGGGGCAAGAGGGCAAATGGGGGCCAGGTCCCACAGACTGCAACCAAGGGAGACTGCCATCGTGGGGACCACTGCCATGCCGACCATTGGCGAAGCAGAACAGCTAACGGCCATGGACCAATGGCCACACTCCCGCCCCGCCCCTATTACATTACCTTGATACCAATACCAGGTACAGGTACCACAAGAAAAGAAAACTACACACCAACATCCCTGGTGAGCATAGATGTAAAAATTCTCAATAAAATATTAGCAAACTGAATTCAAGAACACAGTAAAAAGATAACACACTATAATCAGTGGGATTCATCTCTGGAATGCAAACATGATTCAACATACACAAATCAATTAATGTAATATATCACATCAACAAAATCAAAAAATCACATGATCATTTCAACAGACACGGAAAAAGCATCTGACAAAATACAATATGCTTTCATGATAAAAAGCCTTTGACAGATTGGTATAAAAAGAACATAACTCAACATAATAAAAGTCATATTTAACCCACAACTAACATTATACTCAATGGAGAAAAACTGAAAGCTTTTCCTCTAAGATCAGGAGCAAGACAAGAATGCCCACTCTCATCTCTCTTATTCAATATAGTACTGGAAGCCCTAGACAGGGCAATTAGGCAAGACAAAGAAATAAAAGGCATCTAAATCAGAAAGGAAGATGCAAAGCTATTGCTTTCTGCTGATGATATGATTTTATATATAGAAAATTCCAAAGAGTCAACAAAAAAACTGTTGGAACTAATCAACAGTTTCAGTAAAGTTGCAGGATACAAAAGCAACATATAGAAATCAGTTGCATTCCTTTACACTAACAATGAACCATCTGAAAAAGAAGTAAAACTATCCCTTTCACAATAGCATCATAAACAATAAAATATTTAGAATTAAATTTAACCAAGGAAGTGAAATATCTGTATAATTAAAACTACAGGAAGATGGCGGAAGAGTAAGACGCGGAGATCGCCTTCCTCCCCACGGATACACCAGAAATACATCCACACGTGGAACAACTCCTACAGAACTCCTACTGAAGGCTGGCAGAAGACCTCAGACCTCCCAAAAGGCAAGAAACTCCCCACGTAACTGGGTAGGGCAAAAGAAAAAACAGAGACAAAAGAATAAGGACGGCACCTGCACCAGTGGGAGGGAGCTGTAAAGGAGGAAAAGTTTCCACACACTAGGAAGCCCCTCCGCGGGCGGAGACTGCGGGAGGCAGAGGGGGGAGTATCGGGACCGCGGAGTAGTGCACAGCGACGGGTGCGGAGGGCAAAGCGGGGAGATTCCTGCACAGAAGATAGGTGCCGACCAGCGCTCACCAACCCGAGAGGCTTGCTGCTCACCCACCGGGGCGGGCGGGGCTGCGAGCTGAGGCTAGGGTTTTGGTTTTGGACGGAGCTCAGGGAGAGGACTGGGGTTGGCGGCTTGAACATAGCCTGAAGGGGTTAGTGCACCACGACTAGCCGGGAGGGAGTTCGGGGAAAAGCCTGCACCTGCCGAAGAGGCAAGAGACTTTTTCTTCCCTCTTTGTCTCCTGGTGCGCGAGGAGAGGGGTCTAAGAGCGCTGCTTAAAGGAACTCCAGAGACGGGCGCGAGCCGCGGCTAAAAGCGCGAACCCCAGAGACGGGCGCGAGCCGCGGCTGAGGGCGCGAGCCCCCGAGACGGGCGCGAGCCGCGGCTGAAAGCGCAAACCCCAGAGACGGGCGCGAGCCGCGGCTAAAACCGCGGACCCCAGAGACGGGCGGGAGACGCTAAGGCTGCTGCTGCCGCCACCAAGGGGCCTGTGTGCGAGCACAGGTCACTCTCCACACCCCTCTTCCGCGGAGCCTGTGCAGCCCGCCACTGCCAGGTTCCCGGGATCCAGGGACAACTTCCCCGGGACAGCGCACAGCGGGCCTCAGGCTGGTGCAACGTCAGGCCGGCCTCTGCCGCAACGTCACGCTGCCTCTGCCGCCGCAGGCCGGCCCCGCACGCAGTGCCCCTCCTTCCCCCATCCCCCAACCCCCGGCCTGAGTGAGCCGGAGGCCCCGAATCAGCGGCTCCTTTAACCCCGTCCTGTCTGAGCGAAAAAACAGACGCCCTCCAGCGACCTACACGCAGAGGCAGGGCCAAATCCAAAGCTGAGCTCCTGTGAGCTGTGAAAACAAAGAAGAGAAAGGGAAATCTCTCCCAGCAGCCACAGAAGCAGCGGATTAAAGCTCCACAATCAACTTGATATACCCTGCATCTGTGGAATACCTGAATAGACAAGGAATGATCCCAAATTGAAGAGGTGGAATTTAGGAGCGAAATCTATGATTTTTTTCCCTTTTCCTCTTTTTGTGAAGGTGTACGTGTATGCTCCTGTGTGACATCTAGTCTGTATACTCTAGCTTCCACCATTTGTCCTAGGGCTCTATCCGTCCATGACTTTTTTTTAAAAATTCTTTTTCTTAATAATTAAGTTTAATTGTAATAACTTTATTATACTTTACCTTCGTTCTTTCTTTCTTTCCTTCCTTCCCTCCCTCCTTTAGAAAACGAATCACCCCAAATTGAGGAGGTGGTCTCAGGGAGCAGGATTTATGATTTTTCCCCCTTTACCTCTTTTTGTGAAGGTGTATGTGTATGCTTCTGTGTAAGATTTTCTCTGTATAGCTTTGCTTCCAACATTTGTCCTAAGGTTCTATCCGTCCCCTTTTTTTTTTTCTAAATATTTTTTAATTCAATAACTATATTATACTTTATTTTATTTTTACTGTATCATCTTTCTTTCTGTCTTTTTTTCCTTCTTTCCCTCCTTCCTTCCTTCCTCCCTCCCTCCCTCCCTCCCTCCTTTCTTTCCTTCTTTGCTTCTTTCTTCCTTCCTTCCTTTCCTCCTTTCCTTCTTTCTTTCCTCATACTTCTACTAATTCTCTCTACTTTTTCTCCCTTTTATTCTGAGCCGTGTGGATGAAAGGCTCTTGGTGCTCCAGCCAGGAGTCAGGGCTCTGCCTCTGAGGTAGGAGAGCCAACTTCAGGTCACTGGTCAACAAGAGACCTCCCAGCTCCACATAATATTAAACGGTGGAAATCTCCCAGAGACCTCCATCTTAACACCAGCACCCAGCTTCACTCAACGACCAGCAAGCCACAGTGCTGGACAACCTATGCCAAACAACTAGCAAAACAGGAACACAACCCAACCCATTAGCAGAGAGGCTGCCTAAAATCATAATAAGGCCACAGACAACCCAAAACACACCACCAGACGTGAACCTGCCCACTAGAGAGACAAGATCCAGCCTCATCCAGCACAACACAGGCACTAGTCCCCTCCACCAGGAAGCCTACACAACCCACTGAAACAACCTTAGCCACTGGAGACAGACATCAAAAACAACGGGAACTCCGAACCTGCAGCCTGCAAAAAGGAGACCCCAAACACAGTAAGATAAGCAAAATGAGAAGACAGAAAAACACACAGCAGATGAAGGAGCAAGATAAAAACCCACCAGACCTAACAAATGAAGAGGAAATAGGCAGTCTACCTGAAAAAGAATTCAGAATAATGATAGTAAGGATGATCCGAAATCTTGGAAGTAGAATGGACAAAATGCAAGAAACAGTTAACAAGGACCTACAAGAACTAAAGATGAAACAAGCAACGATGAACAATGCAATAAATGAAATTAAAATCACTCTAGATAGGATCAATAGCAGAATAACTGAGGCAGAAGAACGGATAAGTGACCTGGAAGATAAAGTAGTAGAAATAACTACTGCAGAGCAGAATAAAGAAAAAAGAATGAAAAGAACTGAGGACAGTCTCAGAGAGCTCTGGGACAACATGAAACGCACCAACATTCGAATTATAGGGGTTCCAGAAGAAGAAGAAAGAAAGAAAGGGACTGAGAAAATATTTGAAGAGATTATAGTTGAAAACTTCCCTAATATGGGAAAGGAAATAGTTAATCAAGTCCAGGAAGCACAGAGGGTCCCATACAGGATAAATACAAGGAGAAACACGCCAAGACACATATTAATCAAACTGTCAAAAATTAAATACAAAGAAAGCATATTAAAAGCAGCAAGGGAAAAACAACAAATAACACACAAGGGAATCCCCATAAGGTTAACAGCTGATCTCTCAGCAGAAACCCTACAAGCCAGAAGGGAGTGGCAGGACATACTGAAAGTGATGAAGGAGAATAGCCTGAAACCAAGACTACTCTACCCAGCAAGGATCTCATTCACATTTGATGGAGAAATTAAAACCTTTACAGACAAGCAAAAGCTGAGAGAGTTCAGCACCACCAAACCAGCTTTACAACAAATGCTAAAGGAACTTCTCTAGACACGAAACACAAGAGAAGGAAATGACCTATAGTAGCGAACCCAAAACAATATATAAAATGGAAATAGGAACATACATATCAATAATTACCTTAAATGTAAATGGACTAAATGCTCCCACCAAAAGACACAGATTGGCTGAATGGATACAAAAACAAGACCCTTATATATGCTGTCTACAAGAGACCCACTTCAGAACTAGAGACACATACAGACTGAAAGTAAGGGGATGGAAAAAGATACTCCATGCAAATGGAAACCAAAAGAAAGCTGGAGTAGCAATTCTCATATCAGACAAAATAGACTTTAAAATAAGGACTATTAAAAGGGACAAAGAAGGACACTACATAATGATCAAGGGATCGATCCAAGAAGAAGATATAACAATTGTAAATATTTATGCACCCAACATAGGAGCACCTCAATACATAAGGCAAATACTAACAACCATAAAAGGGGAGATCAACAGTAACACATTCATAGTAGGGGACTTTAACACCCCACTTTCACCCATGGACAGATCATCCAAAATGAAAATAAATAAGGAAACACAAGCTTTAAATGATACATTAAACAAGATGGACTTAATTGATATTTATAGGACACTCCATCCAAAAACAACAGAATACACATTTTTCTCAAGTGCTCATGGAACATTCTCCAGGATAGATCATATCTTGGGTCACAAATCAAGCCTTGGTAAATTTAAGAAAACTGAAATTGTATCAAGTATCTTTTCCGACCACAACGCCATGAGACTAGATATCAATTACAGGAAAAGATCTGTAAAAAATACAAACACATGGAGGCTAAACAATACACTACTTAATAATGAAGTGATCACTGAAGAAATCAAAGAGGAAATTAAAAAATACCTAGAAACAAATGACAATGGAGACACAACGACCCAAAACCTATGGGATGCAGCAAAAGCAGTTCTAAGGGGGAAGTTTATAGCAATACAAGCCCACCTTAAGAAGCAGGAAACATCTCGAATAAACAACCTAACCTTGCACCTCAAGCAATTAGAGAAAGAAGAACAAAAAAACCCCAAAGCTAGCAGAAGGAAAGAAATCATAAAAATCAGATCAGAAATAAATGAAAAAGAAATGAAGGAAACAATAGCAAAGATCAATAAAACTAAAAGCTGGTTCTTTGAGAAGATAAACAAAATAGATAAACCACTAGCCAGACTCATCAAGAAAAAAAGGGAGAAGACTCAAATCAATAGAATTAGAAATGAAAAAGGAGAAGTAACAACTGACACTGCAGAAATAAAAAAAATCATGAGAGATTACTACAAGCAACTCTATGCCAATAAAATGGACAATCTGGAAGAAATGGACAAATTCTTAGAAATGCACAACCTGCCAAGACTGAATCAGGAAGAAATAGAAAATATGAACAGACCAATCACAAGCACTGAAATTGAAACTGTGATTAAAAACCTTCCAACAAACAAAAGCCCAGGACCAGATGGCTTCACAGGTGAATTCTATCAAACGTTTAGAGAAGAGCTAACACCTATCCTTCTCAAACTCTTCCAAAATATAGCAGAGGGAGGAACACTCCCAAATTCCTTCTACGAGGCCACCATCACCTTGATACCAAAACCAGACAAGGATGTCACAAAGAAAGAAAACTACAGGCCAATATCACTGATGAACATAGATGCAAAAATCCTCAACAAAATACTAGCAAACAGAATCCAACAGCACATTAAAAGGATCATACACCATGATCAAGTGGGGTTTATTCCAGGAATGCAAGGATTCTTCAATATACGCAAATCTATCAATGTGATAAACCATATTAACAAATTGAAGGAGAAAAACCATGTGATCATCTCAATAGATGCAGAGAAAGCTTTCGACAAAATTCAACACCCATTTATGATAAAAACCCTCCAGAAAGTAGGCATAGAGGGAACTTTCCTAAACATAATAAAAGCCGTATATGACAAGCCCACAGCAAACATCATCCTCAATGGTGAAAAACTGAAAGCATTTCCACTAAGATCAGGAACAAGACAAGGTTGCCCACTCTCACCACTCTTATTCAACATAGTTTTGGAAGTTTTAGCCACAGCAATCAGAGAAGAAAAGGAAATAAAAGGAATCCAAATCGGAAAAGAAGAAGTAAAGCTGTCACTGTTTGCAGATGACATGATACTATACATAGAGAATCCTAAAGATGCTACCAGAAAACTACTAGAGCTAATCAATGAATTTGGTAAAGTAGCAGGATACAAAATTAATGCACAGAAATCTCTGGCATTCCTATATACTAATGATGAAAAATCTGAAAGTGAAATCAAGAAAACACTCCCATTTACCATTGCAACAAAAAGAATAAAATATCTAGGAATAAACCTACCTAAGGATACGAAAGACCTGTATGCAGAAAATTATAAGACACTGATGAAAGAAATTAAAGATGATACAAATAGATGGAGAGATATACCATGTTCTTGG
This sequence comes from Phocoena sinus, assembly GCF_008692025.1. Taxonomy (NCBI): domain Eukaryota; kingdom Metazoa; phylum Chordata; class Mammalia; order Artiodactyla; family Phocoenidae; genus Phocoena; species Phocoena sinus. The sequence goes on from NC_045767.1 coordinate 33,275,352, forward strand.
ATGGGAAGAATCAACATTGTGAAAATGACTCTACTACCCAAAGCAATCTACAGATTCAATGCAATCCCTATCAAACTACCACTGGCATTTTTCACAGAACTAGAACAAAAAATTTCGCAATTTGTATGGAAACACAAAAGACCCCGAATAGCCAAAGCAATCTTTAGAATGAAAAAAGGAGCTGGAGGAATAAGGCTCCCTGACTTCAGACTATATTACAAAGCAACAGTAATCAAGACAGTATGGTACTGGCACAAAAACAGAAAGACAGATCAGTGGAACAGGATAGAAAGCCCAGAGATAAACCCACGCACATATGGACACCTTATCTTTGATAAAGGAGGCAGGAATGTACAGTGGAGAAAGGACAGCCTCTTCAATAAATGGTGCTGGGAAAACTGGACAGGTACATGTAAAAGTATGAGATTAGATCACTCCCTAACACCATACACAAAAATAAGCTCAAAATGGATTAAAGACCTAAATGTAAGGCCAGAAACTATCAAACTCTTAGAAGGAAACATAGGAAGAACACTCTATGACATAAATCACAGCAAGATCCTTTCTGACCCACCTCCTAGAGTAATGGAAATAAAAACAAAAATAAACAAATGGGACCTAATGAAACTTCAAAGCTTTTGCACAGCAAAGGAAACCATAACCAAGACCAAAAGACAACCCTCAGAATGGGAGAAAACATTTGCAAATGAAGCAACTGACAAAGGATTAATCTCCAAAATTTACAAGCAGCTCATGCAGCTCAATAACAAAAAAACAAACAACCCCATCCAAAAATGGGCAGAAGACCTAAATAGACATTTCTCCAAAGAAGATATACAGAATGCCAACAAACACATGAAAGAATGCTCAACATCATTAATCATTAGAGAAATGCAAATCAAAACTACAATGAGATATCATCTCACACCAGTCAGAATGGCCATCATCAAAAAATCAAGAAACAATAAATGCTGGAGAGGGTGTGGAGAAAAGGGGACACTCTTGCACTGCTGGTGGGAATGTGAATTGGTTCAGCCACTGTGGAGAACAGTATGGAGGTTCCTTAAAAAACTACAAATAGAATTACCATATGACCCAGCAATCCCACTACTTGGCATATACCCTGAGAAAACCAAAATTCAAAGAGAGTCATGTACCAAAATGTTCATTGCAGCTCTATTTACAATAGCCAGGACATGGAAACAACCTAAGCGCCCATCATCGGATGAATGGATAAAGAAGATGTGGCACATATACACAATGGAATATTACTCAGCCTTAAAAAGAAATGAAATTGAGCTATTTGTAATGAGATGGATAGACCTAGAATCTGTCATACAGAGTGAAGTAAGTCAGAAAGAAAAAGACAAATACCGTATGCTAACACATATATATGGAATTTAAGGGAAAAAAATGTCATGAAGAACCTAGGGGTAAGATAGGAATAAAGACGCAGACCTACTGGAGAACGGACTTAAGGATATGGGGAGGGGGAAGGGTGAGTTTTGACAGGGCGAGAGAGAGTCATGGACATATACACACTAACAAACGTAGTAAGGTAGATAGCTGGGGGGAAGCAGCCGCAAGGCACAGGGATATTAGCTCGGTGCTTTGTGACAGCCTGGAAGGGTGGGATGGGGAGAGTGGGAGGGAGGGAGACGCAAGAGGGAAGACATATGGGAACATATGTATATGTATAGCTGATTCACTTTGTTGTAAAGCAGAAACTAACACACCATTGTAAAGCAATTATACCCCAATAAAGATGTTTAAAAAAAAAAAAAAATTACTGACAATGGAATATAGCCACTTAATGCCTAAACAAAAATTAAGAATTTGGGAATTAAAGAGATATGCTAAAAGGATTGGTCATGAAAAAAAAAAAAAAAAAAAAAAAAAAACTACAAGACTTTGAGAGAGTGGCACTGACATATATACACTACCAAATGTAAAATAGATAGTGGGAAGCAGCCGCATAGCACAGGGAGATCAGCTCCATGCTTTGTGACCACCTAGAGGGGTGGGATAGGGACAGTGGGAGGGAGATGTAAGAGGGAGGGGATATGGGGATATATGTATACGTACAGCTGATTCACTTTGTTATACAGCAGGAACTAACACAACATTGTAAAGCAATTATACTCCAATAAAGATGTTTAAAAAAATTTTTTTAAAATATCAGAATGATACCTAAAAAAGAAGAAAACTACAAGACTTTGCTGAGAGAAATCAAAGAAGACACAATTTTTTTAAAATCCCATGTTCATGGATTGGAAGAACTATACTGTTTAAATATCCATGCTGCTCAAAGCCATCTACAGATTCAACACAATTCTCATCAAAGTATCAGTTATTCTTCACAGAAACAGAAGAAACAATCGTAAAATTTGTGTGGAACCACAAAAGACCTTGAATAGCCAAAGTAATCCTTAGAAAAAAGAACAAAGCTGGGGGTATCATGCTTCCTGATTTCAAACTATACAACAAAGCCAGAGCAATAAGAACAGCACAAAAATATACATGTAAACAAATGGAACAGAACAGAGAGCCCAGAATTAAATCCGGGCATATACAATCAACCAATATTCAACAAGGAAGCCAAGAGCATTCAATAAGGAAAGGATAGTGTCTTCAACAATTAATGCTGGGGAAAGTGGAGAAATACATGCAGAACAGTAAAACTGGATCCCTATCTCACACTACTCATAAAATATTAACTTGAAATGGATCAAAGACATAAACATAAAACCTGATATCATAAAACTCCTAGAAGAAAATATGCGGAAGAAGCTCCTTGATATTGATGTTGGCAATGATTTTGGGGACATGATGCCAAAAGCACAAACAACAAAAGCAAGAATCAACAAATGGGACTACACCAAATTCAAAAGCTTCATACAGCAAAAGAAACAACAAAATGAAAAGACAACCTACAGAATGGGAGAAAAAATTTGTAAACCATATATCAGATGAAGGGTTAATATCCAAAATATACAAAGGACTCGTACAAGTTAATAACAAATACACACACCCAATTTAAAAATGAGCAAAAGAACTACATAGATATTTTCCAAAGAGGACATCAAAATGGCCAACAGGCTCATGAAAAGATGCTCAACATTACTAATCATCAGGGAAACACAAATCAAAACCACAATGAGATACCACCTCACACCTGCTAGAATGGCTAGCATCAAGAAGATAAGACAGAGCAGGTGCTTGCAAGGATGTGGTGAAAAGGGAGCCCTTATAACACTGTTGATGGGAATGTAAACTGGTCCAACCACTGTGTAAAACAATATGGAAATTCCTCAAAAACTTAAAAACAGATCTAACAAACAATCTAGCAATTCCACTTCTGGGTATATGCCCAAAAGAAATGAAAACAGGATTTTGAAGAGATATATGCACTCTCATCTTTACTGAAGTATTATTCACAACAGCCAAGATATGGAAACAACCTAAATGACCATCAGTGGATGAAAGGATAAAAAAGATGTGCTATATATACACAGTTGACTATTATTCATATGTGAGAAAGAAGGATATCCTCCCATCTGTGACAACATGGATGGACCTTGAGCACATTATGCTGTGAGAAGTCAGACAAAGAAAGACAAGTACGATATGATATCACTTATACGTGGAATCTAAAAAAGCCAAGCTCATAAAAAATAGAGAGTAAAACGCTGGTTATCAGGGGATGGGTAGATAAGATGGATGCTGTTAAGAGAACAAACTTGCAATGATCTAATTCACAGTATTAATGAATATAAACAACAATATTGTACTATAATTATGTAATGTGATAAATATCACTACAACAGCAATCATATTACAATATTATGTATCAAAGTAACAAACTATACACAATGTTATATGTCAAATATATTCACTATAAAAAGATCTGACATGAAGACAAGCAAACTAAATTAAAATTAATAAGGTTATTTTAAATATGGACTTGTAACCACCATCATTAGTAGTTAATCTTGCTCTAAATTTAGTTTACCTTAAAATATTACCTAATAAGAGTGGTAAGGCATCTACAAATATTTTACATTGAATTTTTATCCTCTCATTTTTCTATTTGGAAGTATCTTTTATCATTTTGATCAACAGGACTGTGCAATAAGAAAAGTATGGAAAATATTGGCATCATCATTGGACAACCTTTGATAGGCTTTCAACAGTGCAGTAGCATGGCCATATTTTCACTTTGAAAGCTAAGAATGGAATAAAATATAGGCAAAAAGCTGAGTTCAGAGGATGCTGCAGTAATTCAGCCAGGAGTTAATTAGGACCTGAAATAAGGAAGTAGGAGTAAGAAGAGGCTGTTTTGTGAGCACTTTGGACCATGGAATTAAGAAATGTGATTGATGGACCTGAGGCAAGTGCAATGCTGAGACTAAGGTGGAATCAAGGAGAACTGCCAATTCCCTAGGTTTGGTGAAAGAGTGTGGTGTACATCCCGATGTACCTTAGGGGAGATGTGAAAAACTCCCCTAACTCCTTCATAAAGAGCTCACATCACATTGTTTTTAAATTGAGGTGTAATTGACATGTAACATCATGTTAATTTCAGGTGTACCACATAATGACTTGATATTTGTATATATTGCAAAATGATCACCACAATAAGTCTAGTTAACATCCATACAAGTTACAATTTTTTTTCTTGTAATGATAACCTTTAAGATCAGAATGCATTCTATACATTGCTAATCATATTGTTTTATATGGAGCTATTAAGTGTAATTATAAAGAGATAATCTCTGACTTACAAATCAATTTAGTTTAATATACATCTGTTGAATATCTAGTGAATATCTGTTCATCAGCTCAGTATTGAAATTTGAGAACCATGTTCCACTTGGGGTTGTATCATTAACTGATGATGGATATGCATATTGCAACACTATTTATTATAGATTTATTGTATATATGTCCACATTTTTCACTCATCATTCCTTTATTAGACTATTATATAATAAAGAACAAATATGAAAAAAGACTGTTTTGGGCTTCCCTGGTGGCACAGTCGTTAAGAATCCGCCTGCCAATGCAGGGGAGACAGGTTTGAGCCCTGGCCCGGGAAGATCCCACATGCCACGGAGCAACTAAGCCCATGCACCACAACTACTGAGCCTGTGCTCTAGAGCCCGTGAGCAACAACTACTGAGCCCACGTGCCACAACTACAGAAGCCCACGTGCCTAGAGCCTGTGCTGCACAACAAGACAAGCCACTGCAATGAGAAGCCCGCGCACCACAACAAAGAGTAGCCCCCCCTCACCACAACTGGAGAAAGCCCACACGCAGCAACAAAGACCCAACGCAGCCAAAAATAAATAAATAATTAAAAAAAAAAAAAAAGACTGTTTTAACCAGAAACCTATAGTCACAAAAATGTCTATACAATATATTTACTGTTTTCCTTGCATTTTGCCATGCTGCCATTCTCCTTTTGCAAGCACTTTTGTCTGTCTTTTCTCACAGCCTCTGAGTGGAAAAAGCTACAATTATTAATGATACAACAGTAAGTGAGTCTGAAATGCAGAATGAACTTAAGCCAAAACTAGTGAAAGATTACTCTATTACTGCCAGTGAAAATCACAGCCTAAAAATATATAACTACTGGGCTTCCCTAGTGGCGCAGTGGTTGAGAGTCCGCCTGCCGATGCAGGGGATATGGCTTCATGCCCCGGTCCGGAAGATCCCACATGCCGCGGAGTGGCTGGGCCTGTGAGCCATGGCCGCTGAGCCTGCGCGTCCGGAGCCTGTGTTCCGCAACGGGAGAGGCCACAACAGTGAGAGGCCCGCATACAGCAAAAAAAAAAAAAAAAAAAACAAATATATATATATATATATATATATAACTACTAAACTGAGAAAAACAGACAGAACAGAATAAGAAGGGAAATGGGGCAAAGGAAAAAGAGGTGGCATATGCCACAGAGAAAAAAGACATGGGTCTCTAGTCTTCCTGAACTCTGACCATGACCTTGGTAAAGCTATCACATTTCTTGTCTGAAATTACATAATAACCTGATTGGTGAAAGTAAGTTATTATGTGTGCTTCATATTAACACAAAAAGCAAAAAGATTTAAATTATTTTTTTTTTTATTTATTTTTTTTTTTTTTTTATGCGTTACGCGGGCCTCTCACTGTTGTGGCCTCTCCCGTTGCGGAGGACAGGCTCCGGACGCGCAGGCTCAGCGGCCATGGCTCACGGGCCCAGCCGCTCCGCGGCATGTGGGATCCTCCCAGACCGGGGCACGAACCCGTGTCCCCTGCATCGGCAGGCGGACTCTCAACCACTGCGCCACCAGGGAAGCCCCTTAAATTATTTTTGAAGAACACCTGGAGCATATCCTTTGGACACTTGTGGATAAGAGACACCTACTCTGCAACTATTTAACAAAGAGAAGAACACTGAGAAAGTTTCTTCTTTCCTTTTTGGCTCCTAATCATTTCAGAAATTCCTGACATAAGTAATTAGGCAAAAATAAAATGCAAAAGGAATTCCTACTGGCATTTGGCAATATAAATATTACGTGTACAGGGATGATGTTTTGTTAACATCCTGCAATCCCTTTTTCAATTTCCTCCATTCTTTTATATAGTAAAGTTTTAGTTATGCCTCCAGATACAGAATAAATTAGGCAAAAAAGTTTAAAGCCCTGTGTTCCTAATTACTCTTCTTTTAAAATATCCTAAAAGTCCATTTAATTGGTTCCTTCAGGAGTTTAAATAGAATGGCACTAACGAATTTACATGTAACAAAATGTTTGAGGTAAGACTCAAACAGTGAAATTATGCCCTATTTGTCTGGTCTTACTTGGATTATCCATTTTCCAATCTATAGGAGCAAGTATTTAATTTTCCAATTCTTTCTTGATTCATATTCCCTATGACCAAGAAAAAGGGGGGAGGGGCAACTCTCAGATTATTCTACCATCTATGTGACAACAGTAACTTTACAAGTTCTTCTTAAATTCTTTTCTGATTTTCAGTTTTCTTTAAACATAATGTCATCCTTATCCACATTTTTATTATGTATTACAGCCAACTGAAATATCACTTTTAGAAGATTTACCGAATGCATAAACAAAATGGGATACACACACAGGAATATCATTCAGCCTTGAAAAGGAAGGAAATTCAACATGGATGAACCCTGAGGACATGACCTAGCAGCTGAGGACACACTGAGTGGAATAAACCAGTCACAGAAATACAAATATTATACAATTCTACTTACATGAAGTACTTGAGGCAGTCAAATTTACAGCAACAGCAGCTTGCGGACACTCAGAGGGACAACATCTTCCCCAGGGCGCAGGCGGGTTCGGGCTCCGAACGCTGTCGGCCGGGCAGCCTCCGTCTGTGCGGATTCTGCCACAACATGGCAACTGTCTTTATAAGGAATATGGTAGTTTCTGCACATGAAACCTCCGCTAAGTCAGACTTGTTGCACGAGGAAACCTCACACACGCTCCACACTCCTGCCGGGAGCCCCTTTGTGCTGCGGTCCCCGCCCCCCCGCACTGGGTACAAATCCCAGCACAGCCAGGCGTCACTTCTCTCCAACCTCCTGCTGCTGCGCACACAGCCGGCGCAAGCATTTAAAACCAGCACGTCATCAAGAGGCGCCGCAAGGACGGTTCACCCAGCGAAGAGGCGTGGAAGCCGGTTCAGCTGTTACAAAACGAACCCAACGCACAAGCAGGCAGATGTAGTGCCTTTGGCTGTGAAATAATGTGTTAAATTGTATAATTTCCTTGGGAAATGGTGTTACCCTAATGAAAGAAAACTAAGATTTAAACTTTCTGTTGTATTTTTAAAAAAAAAAGAATCATAGGAGCAGAAAGTAGGACGGTCGCTGCCAGGGGCTAGGGGAAGAGGCGAATGGGGAATTGCTAAATGAGTACAGAGTTTCAGTTTTGCAAGGTGAAGAGTTCTGAAGATGGATGGTGTTGATGGGTAGCACAGCAATGTGACTGTAATTGAAGCCACTGCACTGTATACTTAAAAATGGTTATGATGGTGAATTTTATGTCATTTAAATTTTATCATAATTAGAAATAATTTTAAAAAGATTTATATAAGTTTTCTTGATCTTATTCCAATTGTGTTGTCCATTCATCATTTTAAAAATGCATGGAAGTAAACAAGAATACTACATTCTAAGTGATCCAAATAATGCACAATTGTTAGAGCAAAACAATAAACTCCTCCTTGACTTAACTGCTCCCTTCCCCAAGGTCACAGGTGATGGGTATTCTAGTTTCTGTCTATGGGATAGGTATAAATCTATAAATAAAATGTATATATTTGACATATACATATTACATATGTATATATGTAATACATATTACATATGTATTACATATGTATATGTGGATATCTTTTAACCTAAATGGAGTCATGTCATGTACATAGTTCTCAGACTTGCTTTTTTTATTTAATACGTCTTGGAGATGTTTCCAACTCAGTGCATATGGCTTTTCCTCATTCTTTCTAACAGCTGCACAGCATTCCATTGTGTGGATTTACTATCATTTATTTAACCATTTCTCTACTGATGAGACACTGAAGTTGTTTCTTCTTTCATTTTCAAATGTCTGACCTTGGTAAAGGTCCACTCTGCTGAACAATGTACTAAAATCTTTGCATGGAAGTATGCTCAGCACCTACCATAGTCCCTCGAATGTACATGAGTTAAACAACATCTTAGATTTAGATTCCTTGAGGCGATGGGCTTGACTTCTATTGGTACTATACTAAAAGATAGTAAAGAAAATATATATATACATCATACATACCAAATATGCAAATGTGAATTATTATAACAAATGAGAGTACAATTTTTAAGAAACTAAACAAATGTGGAATCCAGAGGACTTGTTTTGGCATTGTAAAACTGTCCAAGAATCATTTTTTCCCATGCAAAATATTTATTGCAAATCCAAGACTTGCTATAGCAAAGATAAGGAACTTGAATATCTTCTTTCCCTCTCCCAATTTCCTGCTTTAAAACCACAGAGAATATTCCAAAACACGTTTTCATCTTCCTAAAAGGAGGATAAAATGGAAGGTAATGAAACCCAGATAACACTAAAATTCTTTTGGCAAAAGCAGTCTGTAAAGACTATTGATCTATTAGTTACAAAGGAACTTGAACTTACAAACCAAGACAACAAGAAAGTTGAATATTATTGGTACATTACTTATAAATGCCACAATTCTTCCAATGGTTTCCCGAGGTATATGATCTTTTTGAATCCTCTCAACTCTATGAGGTAGATATTATTACCTCCATTTCACAGGTGAAGATACTGTAATTTGAAGTGGTTAAGTATTTCTTGAAGGTCAGTTGGTTTGGAAGAGCAGAAGCATTACTTAAGCCCAAGTCTGTTAGGCTCTCAAGAGCAGTAAGCTCAGACCATATTGCTCTCAGCTGCAACAGCTTTACAATCACTAGGGAATTCTTTTTCAAAGCTTTTGGCCATGAGATCTTGAACCACCCGGTTTTGGTTGGTTTGTTTTTCTAAATTCTTTTGAAAAAAATACACGAGAGAAAACAAAAGGTTACAGAAAAAGGTATCTCCTGATCCTCCCATTCCCCTCCCCCAAAAAAGGAAGGAAAAAATCAACTACAAAAACTTCTCCCTGCAATGACTGAAGATGATCTGAGCCCCAGGTGCCATTTGTGATGGTCATTTCTGCTATCTTCCAACTCCTCTGAGCTCCAGCCCATGCTCTACTCAAGATACACTGTCTCCCCTGGCAAATATACATCATGAATCACTGACTGCTATGACAGTGCCCTTCCCCAACAGCTTCCTTCCCTGCTCCTCAAGAATTGAACTTGATAGAGAACACCTGGGGTTAAGAAGGCCAGTTTAAAAAAAAAAAAAAAGGCCAGTTAACTGCTTAGGGATTTCGCTCATGTGCACAAGTGGCACAGGCTCAAGTAACCCTTATATTATGTTAAAATTCATGCCTGAAACAATGTTAACCCTATTTGTAGTTTCATAATATAAATTAACACAAAATCTGATGCCAGGACATTTGTAATTTGGTGGGGGGGTGGTTTGGGGGGTTTTAGGGGGGTTTTTTTGTTTTTTTTTTTTAAGTTCAACTAGGACAAAGTGTGATCTTATCAAGAGAGTATTTTGGCTCTCTTATCTCATAACCTATACCAGTAATGTTGTAAGAATCAGCAAGTAAAAAAAAAAGAAAAAGGAAATAGAAAGAATGAATGAAAGAATACCCAATGAACAAATAAATAGCCAAAGATATGTAACAAATCTATAATTTAAGTCTGTTTCTCATTCACAAGAAACTCTGTTCATAGTTATGTTTATATAATTCAACAAAGTAAGAAAAACTAAAAGTAATAGAGGTAAAAAATTGAAAAGCATAGTAACCTGAAGCTCTTCAGTATAAAACAACCCAAATGAGATAATCATTGGTAATATTAATGTGTCACATTATGGCTCATTAGCTATTATTTATAACAATAGAACTGAGACAGTGAGAAAATGTTTAAATAATACCAAATACCTTTTCTTTGAAAAAAACTAAGGAAATGTGTAACACATTTTAAAAAGATTCCTTGAAAAAAAATAAAGTTTTAGCACTTTAACACAGATATGCTATCTGGAAAAATCACTTACATGGACTGTTTCATGCCACACATACCTAAAATATTAGGTGTTTATTGCTACTGTATGGAACATTTTGTTTTTTTAATGGATCACTTGGTCTTTCCTTGAGACTCTGGATGATAATGACTCCTGGCTTTTAACATCTAAAGAAATCATCAGCTTTTCTCTTTTGGAAATTCAACACTGAAATCAAAGTCATCCATCCCTCTCTTCTCATTCCAGCCTGGTACCAACTAAGTTAGTATTCAGGGAGACTATAAAAGTATTTTTCTACATACAACATTGGCTGCCACCTCTAGCACTTCTTTTTCCATCTAATTTACTCAGCCTCTGAAATAAATTTAAAAAGAATTGAAACAAATATGATGAAGGCATTCCAAGATAGAAATTATAAAACAAAAATTCTTGACATTCAGTTAAGGAGATAGTCTGTTCCTCATCAGTCAATACTCAGAGAAGGTAATATAATTTACTAAGGTAAATTTGTCCTCAACTCCATCAAAGTTTGATTTGAGAGCAATGGGTCAGATGTAGAATTATAATTCAGATATACTGTCTTTATGAAGATTAAAAAGAAACAATCTCTTTAGAATCATATAAGGCTAGCTGGGGATAGTTCTCAATACAAGTGATCTTTTTATTGTAACACTTTGATGCCCAGAGCCAAGACAGTGCGATATGGAAGCAAAACAGGACTGGGAAAGGAAGCAGATCTTCAGCCACAGTCATTTTGAGGCAAGATTTCCTTACTGTAAATCTTGTCATGTAACTTACAACTCAATAGGGGTAAGTCAGTAACGGCAGCACTGAAGAACAAAAACTCTGACACCAAAACACAGTATAACGTAACTGTTGTTATACTGTTATAACCCTTATTCGTGTTATTCATCGTAGAAATAAAGGCTTTCTGTCTAGAAATTGTCCTACGGGCTATATAGACAGCCATTCAATTGTATCTTCTTTACAGGAAGAATTCTTATTGCTCAAGTCAGAGACCAGGAGTCTTCCTTGACTCTCCTTCATTGGCATCCCTTCAACCAATAAAACAAATAAATAAATAACAAGTCTATGGCCATTGTCACAGTATTAGTCCAAACCAACTCATCTCTCTCTTAAATTTCTGCAGCAGCATGTAGCTGGCCTCCCTGCACACAGTTCCACTGACCCTACCTCCAGGACATTAAGAATATTTCCACTCTTATCTACTCCTTTCTGCAGATAAAGTGACTTTTTAAAATGCAAATTTAATCACATCATACTTCTGATTAAAACCCTTCAATAGATTCCAATCACCCTCAGATGAAGCCCAAATTCCTTAATACAAACCAACAAGACTCTCCTCAATCAAACCTCTTCACACCTTTTAAGCCCCATTTTGTGCAGGGGAGGTTTATTAGGGATCTACACCTATGAGACAAAGCGGGGAGAATTAAGATTGGGCAGAGTGAAAAGCTGAACCTTGACACAACACGGTCTAACAAAGCTTCAGTCAATCTGGGTTGGGGGTGGTGAGGGGTTGGGGGACCACGCGGAGAAACTCTTGCTGATTACCACCATCCTTCATCAAACTAAAGTGGAAAAAACTTTTATGGACTCACCTCAATCTGTCATTGGATGCAAGTGTTTCCAGGAAGGGAATGATCTTGAGTGAAACAACTCTACAGCTGAGGCAGACCCTGGTCTCTGGCACAACCCCTCAAAACAAGTCAATTAGACATAGGCAAATATTCTTGGCATTGCAAAGCGATTGGTCCAAAGACCAAAAAGAAAATTATATCTCAACTGAGATTTTGAAATAAAAAAACTCAAACTACTCCAAAAGGAAGAAGACCAACAGTGTACTCCAAAAGTAGGTGTTATCCCAAATTCTAGGTCTCAGTCTAGGTTCCTAGGTGAAAACAAGGGACCTCAACTTAGGAGCTACCCTCTGTCAAGAGCAGTCATAGAGTAAATCTAGACCCCCAACCAAATATTAAACCCAGACCCTGAGGAATGTTTCTTTTCCTCTAAGTGTAGAAAGAGAAAAAGGAAAAGGAAAAAAAAAAAAAATCATCTAACTAAATCCTGAAATTCCAACAGAATAAGCATTGAAACATTTGGTCAGCTACCCACCTCTTTAAAAACTCCAAAAATTCTTAAGAAATCTGGCTATGTCTATCATGGGAAACATGGAATTATGATGCTTCCAAACCTTCCTGGATTTAATCGTAAAGTACCTCAGACCTCTTATGTGACTCATCCATCCTAATGATGGGGATGAAAATCAAAGCATGTTGCTTGGTGGATTAGCTTACACTCTCGGAGTGAACTACAACAGGCAAATCCAGAATTATTACCAAGGCATCATGTTCATTCTTGGCGTAAGAGTCACTCAACACCACCTGACAGTGAAAGATATTTTGTGATAAAGGGAGCCTTTCCCAAAGAGTGGGTGAGTTTTTGCCAGTGACTGGCAAAGTACGATTTATAGTTTATACCAAGTAAACAATAATTCATAAAAAGGCACTAAGTGAGAATCATTTAAGTACCTAAAGAGTCCAGCTCCACATGCAGTAAGTTAGTGGCATAAACCATAAACCCTTGAGGAATGTGCCATTGGAACCCTCATAAGTAAAGTCACTGTTTCAGGGCTACAGGTACTTCAGCGGCAAACTCTTCCATAACAGGATTCATGGAAAATTTGTCTTATACCAATACATTTAAATACTAATCCAATATATGTTCAATATGGTTAAAATCAAATTTTAGACTACTGTTCCTGTGAAATACAATGTGGCTGTAAAATTCCTTTTCATTATAATTGCCTATTTGATTCACTTCTTTCCTCATAGCTAATCAACGTCAGACCTAAGTCCTGGATTCTGAAACTTACTCATTTTACAGGAGTTGTTCACTGATTCTATATAGCAATGAAGAGCATTTTCAAATAACAAATGCCTTTTTTTCTTGGAGGTAAGAAGAGGTTTATGGAAACATTCATTTTGGCCAAAAACTTAAAGTTACTTATCCCATAGTCTTCACTAAAAAAAGTTTTATTTTTTAGAAGCAAAAATATATTAAAACTAATGTCAAAACTGGGGTTTTAACAAAATTTTACCAAATTAAACAATCTCTAAAGTAAAATACTAGGGTTTCTGATAAGGAAATAATTAAACAGATTGTCCTTCCTAGCTTATCTGCCTGTCATCATAAATATTACTTTGTTGCAGCATCACAAAGCACATCTACTACCTGGAGGAAACAAGATAACACTCCATGATTGTTAACCCCAACAATTGTTTACCATGGATATTCCCTTTTCAAATTTGCAACTTGCATTTGAAATGCTCAGCTCTTATGAGTTTTACTAGCATTAGAAAGCAAACTGGGAGACTTCCCTGGTGGTCCAGTGGTTAAGAATCCACCTTCCAATGCAGGGGGTGCGTTTCTATCCCTGGTGGGGAACTAAGATCCCACATGCCAAGGGGCAACTGAGCCCGCCTGCCACAACTACTGAACCCACACACCTCAACTAGAGAGACTGTGTACAGCAAACTGCAGAGCCCATGCACTCTGGAGCCCACGCAGTGCAACTAGAGAGAAGTCCACACTGCAGTTAAAACCCGACGCAGCCAAAAATAAAATAAAATAAATAAACAAATAAATTTTAAAAAGAAATAAACTAGATTCCTTTAAAAAAAGAATGCAAACAAGAAGTATTAAAAATAAAATTAGAAATTATCAGGTTATGAGTCTAAATATTTGACAGTATGCTTTTGGCCACAAGTAACAGAAACCCTACGGAATTTTAAACACAAAGAAAACTTATCTTACATAATAGAAACTCATAGAAAGTTCAGGTTTCAGGGCAAGTTACTTAAGTACTCTAACAATGTCATCCAAACACAGGTTCTTACAATCTCTCCTTTTTCCCCTCCCTGCTTTGAGCTGATTCACAGGCTAATTAGATAGATGGCTGAAGCAGGACCAAATGCCTAATTCAGACAATAAAAAGAAATATACCATCCTTTGATGTGGATATCTCTTAGGATTGAGGTCATTTTCCAGAAAATGCACCAGCTGATTTCATTTCACAGTTCATTGGCTAGGATTGGGTCACATTTCCATTCCTGGACCCATGACTAGCAAGGATAATCAGCTTACCTTTAGGCAAACTAGTTACATATACTACTGTAGCTGGGACAGGGTCACCCACCTTCTCTTGGGGGCACATGGCTGCATATGGGAGCACTGTATACGTGAATAAGTTCAGGTTTTATTAGGAAGAAGGGAAAAAGTGAACCATGGGCAGACAACCAAAAGTGTTGTCTTTACAGTAACTGCATTCGAATTATAAAGGTTAAAGGTTAAGGGTAAAAGTGGGTAAAGCATTGCTCAGAGGGTAAGGATTTGAGATTGAAAATCTAAATCAAGTTAAGCTGATGTTTCTTTTTCTACAATAAGGGTTAGAGATAACAACAAAATACCCTATAAATAGAGATTAAATTTAAGGTAATACATCTTTCAAGGATAAATATCTATCAGTATTGAAAAGTAAACCATTATGAAAATTCCAGTACAAATGCTACAGTTTATAAATGAGGAAACCAAAGCTTAAGAGAGCTTAAATTGTTCATAATCACATAAGAAATTAGTGATGGGCTGAAATTCATGGTATTCTTCCTGAATTCAATTCAATTTTGCCCTAACATTATGTTTTTCATTGGATGTAATTTCAGGAATAAAGATAGGTGTGTTATAACTTTTTAATACAAAAATCATTATTCCAAATTGTACAAAATGCTCTTATGTCAGCTCTAGTAATGGAAGTAAAGCACCTTTTCTCTTTTAGCATCCTGTATTATTGGAGATTAAGTTATTAGCATTAATATTGATACCAATAATTTAGCATCTACTATGTGTCAGGCATTTTACCAGGTGCTTTATAGTCATTATTTCTAATCATCCCAACACCCCAAAAGGGAACTCTTAATATCCTCTTTTGAAGATGAACAGAGAGGCTCACGGGCTTTAAGTTACTTGACCAAGATCAAATTGCTTCCAGGGTAAGGATTTTTGTTGTTGTTGTTAATTTATTTATTTTTGGCTACGTTGGGTCTTTGTTGCTGCTCACGGGCTTTCTCTAGTCGTGGCGAGTGGGGTTACTCTTTGTTGCGGTCCGTGGGCTTCTCATTGCAGTGCCTTCTCTTGTTGCGGAGCACGGGCTCTAGGCGCACGGACTGCAGTTGTTGTGGCACACAGGCTTAGTTGCTCTGTGGCATGTGGGTTCTTCTTGGACCAGGGCTCGAATCTGTGTCCCCTGCATTGGCAGGCAGATTCTTAACCACTGTACCACCAGGGAATTCCCCAGGGTAAGGATTTAAACCTAGGTTTGTTTCACTTTAAAGCTCATTCAACCTACTAACATTCACCAAAAGATGTTTTGTTAAATTCTTGTCCTTCTAGATGATCCATTAAAAAAAAAAAAAAAAAGGGATCCCAGGTCAAATATATTTGGGAAATACTGTGCTCTATATCCCTCTCATGGAGATTAAAGATACACAACATAATATTTAAAAGTATGAGAAAAACTACAGAAATTTATCCAACTCAGTTTAACCATTGTTTCCTACCATTTGAAGACTAAATATTTTTTTCACTAGCAAACATTAATATTCAGGGAAGTAATGTCCAGTGGCCCCCTTCTTGGGAAATACTGCACTACATTATTTGACATTCAAAATACATAATGCATGTTAACAATCAAATTATATTTGAATGATAGTATTAATATGTAATTATAATAAACATATGTAACCAGTTTAGGAGTCTTACTATGAAATGATTTTATTTTTCCAATTACTGCTCTCAAATGTCAAATCTTGCTTTCCCACTGAGTAGCAGATCCCTTCACAACATCTTGATCAAATTACCTTTCTCAGTTATGGTTATTTTTCACATTTAAAATTTAATATTAAAAAACAGTAGAGAAAATCAGTGAAACAAATAGCTGATTTGTTGAGATCAATAAAACTAATAAACTTCTAGCCAGACTGATTAGCAAAAAAAGTTAACAGAAGTCACAAATTACCACTCTCAAGAATGGGCGAGGTAACAACTAGAACATGTTCATGTAAGTAAAAGTATAACGGGAATATTATGAACAACTTTATGCCAATAAGTTTAACATCTTAAATGGCATGGATGAATTCCTGGAAAGATACTGCAAAAGCTCACCCAGGAAGATAGATAATCTAAACAGCTCTGTTTTAATGAAATTGAATTTGTAGTCAAAAACTTTCCCACAAAGAAAACTCCAGGCCAGATGGCTTCAATGGTGAGTTCTAACAAATATTTAAGAAATAAAAAATATCAATTCTACACAAACATTTCCAGAAAATTGAATAGAACTATTTACCAATTCATTCTATGAAGTCGGCATTACCCTGACACCAAAACTAAACAAATATATCACAATAAAACTATAGAACAATATTTCTCATTTTCACAGATGCAAAAATTCTAAACAAAATTTTAGAAGATTGAGTCTAAAAATACATAAAAATTATAATACATCACAACCAAAAGGGATTTATCTCAGGAATGTAAGGAAAAATGTAATTTTTCTCAAAAAGCAATCAAAATACTTCAACATATTGAGATTAAAAAATTAAAAACTCTTGATCATCTAAATAAGTGCAGAAAAAGCATTTGACAAAATCCAACATGCATTCCTGATTTAAAAAAAATAAATAAACTCCCAGCAAACAAGAAACAGGAGGGAACTTTCTCAACCTGATAAAGATCACCTATGACAAATCCTTTGGCTAATAGCACATGTATGGTAAAACTGACATTTTTCTAGTAAGATAAAGAATAAAATAAGGATGTCACCTCTCATCACTTCCATTCATCATCACACTGGAGGTTTTGGCACTTGACTGCAATAAAGCATGAAAAAGAAATATACAGCATTCAGACTGGAAAGTAAAAAGTAAAACTGTCTTAATTCACAGATGAAATAATTGTCTATGTAGAAAGTTTGATGAAATATATGAAATAGCTACTAGAACTAGTAAGTGAGTTTAGCAAGGATAAAAGGTCAATATCCAAAAATCAATTTTACTTTTATATGATAGAAACTACCATAAATTAAAATTTTTGAAGTTACCTATAATAACATCATAAAGATGAAATATTTAGGGATAGATTTGAAAAAGATGTGAAGGACCTATACCCTGAACACTACAAAATTTGCTGGGGAAAATTAAAGAAAGTCCAAAAATATGGAGAAATATATTGTGCACATGGATTGGAAGACTCAGTAATGTCAAAATGTCAATTCTCCCTAAATTGATATATAAAGTCAATGCAATCCCAGTCAAAATCCCAGCAGGCTTTTTTGTAGGAAGTTACAAGCTGAAAGGAAATGCAAAGGATAAAGAAGAGCCAAAACACCTTTGAAAATGAAGGGTAAAGTCAGAGAATTTATGCTACCTGACTTCAAACCTTATTGTAAAGCTACAATAATAAAAACAATGTGGTATTGGTTTAAATATAGACAAATAGATCAATGATCACATACACATATAGACAACTGATATTTGCAAAATGTCCAAAGATACTGTAGAGGAGAAATGACAGTCTGGCAACAAATTATATTGGAACGATTAGAAATCCACATGCAAAAAAAAAAGAACTTTGGCCTATACTTCCTGCTATGTACAAAAATTAACTTAAATGAATTACATACTTAAGTTAAAAAGCTAAATCTAGAAGAAAATACAGGAAAACTTCTTTGTGATCTTGGATTAGGTCAAGATTTCTTAATTACAACAAAAAAAGCATGATTCATAAAAAGAAAAAATGCATTTTATTAAAATTAAAACTTCTATTTTCAAAAGACACTGTTAAAAGAATAAAGACAAGCCACAGACTTGGGGGAAATAGTTGTAAATCATATCTTTGACAAAAGGCTTATATACACAATATAAAATTTCAAAACTTAATAATAAAAAAATGGCAAATATTTGAACACTTCACCAAAGACATATAAATGGTAAACAAATACATGAAAAGATGCCCAAACTTATTAGTCACTAAGGAAATGCAAATTAAAATCACAATGAATATAACAACATGCTTTCAGAAAGACTATAATTAAAAAGATGAACAATACCAAGTGTTGGCAAGGTCATGGAGGAATAGAATTCTTATGCAATGCTGGTGAGAATATTTAATGATATAACCATGTTGGAAAGCAGTCTAGCCATTTCTGAGTTAGCTAATCATACATCTACCATATCAACCCTCTATTTCACTGTTCAGTATTTCTCATGAGAAATGAAATCATATCTATAAAAAGACTTGTACAAAAATATTCATAGCAGTTTTATTTGTAATAGCTAAAATTTGAAAACAGTACAACTGTCTATCAGCAGGTGAATGGATAAGCAAATTATGGAACATTCAAACAATGGAATACTACTCAGCAATAAAAAGGAATGAACTAATGCCACAACAAAATGGATGAATCTCAAAACAAGTATGCTGGATGAAAGAAGACAGGCAAAAAAGAGTTTTACAGAGGGACATGAGAAAATTTTTGCTGGTGATGGATATTGATTTGGGGTGATTTCTCAGATATGTGTGTGTATATATATATGTGTGTGTGTGTGTGTGTGTGTGTGTGTGTATATATATATATATATATACACAGAGAGAGAGAGAGAGGAGAAAGAGGATATTCAATATATATAAATTGCATGCTTTACATAAATGCAGCTTATTGTATGTCAAATGTACCTCAATAAAGCTGTTAACAAAAACAAAAAAATAATCTTATTCATTCTGAAACTTCAAACTTGAACTAGATCCAAAATTAATTTCCTCTCTACCACCTACATAAACTAAACCAGAAGCCTCAGATGCATGGAATAGATAGTGTCAGGGAGAAGGTTCTATTTCCTCTAGTGTGGGGCAGGGATAAGGAAGAGAGGAGGCATGGTCTGTCTGTACAACTTTCCGCTTGCTGGTAGTTGACTGGTACTCCCGATCCCATTCTGGTTTTCTGTTTTCATCTGTTATTGGGGACTTTACTGATATTAGGATCTGCATGTGCGTGGTATTCATGGTTTCCTCCGCCTGGTGTACACTTTCACTTAAGCCTCCTCCTTTGCTCAAGAGACTTCCTTAGAAGAGCAGCTATGTGTCCCTTTGGCTTCACCGGCAATGACACATCTCCCCACAACTTCTCTGGTTGGGCATTTTGTCACTCTTCTCAGTGGCTACTTATGCAATACATAAAAAGTTGTCCATTCACCACCCTCTGTGCTCTTCCATGTGAAGCCACATCTCACAAGCCTTGCAGACCTGACACTGGGAAGCAATCATCCTAATTTTCTTCTCCAGACAAACTACTGTATATCACTCGTCCCTCAATCCCTGTTACTCCATGGAGCCTCTTGTCTTCAAAAAAGTAAATGCCAGTCTCTGTTTACTACCTAGGCCCTTAAACTCTCTCCTTTCCAGTGTGGGAGTGGAGGAATTTAGTAAGAATTTATGCTATACTCCTGGGCCCCCTAAAGTTCTCCCCAGAAATCTCTTACCATGTTCTATCCTCTGGAGGACTGAAGCTCAGAAAGTACCTGTTAAGGGAAGAGAAATCAGTTTCCCCTTCTTAAAGACACCACCAATCTTCATGAGTTATCGTTTTGGGTTCCCCTTCACTTAGCTTCAGTAAGGAAGTTAGGAAAGACCTTTTTCCCACAAATATTTTACTCCACAGTGGCACAGACAAGTGTCTGATTACCAAATATGTTTTCAGTGAGCAAAAAACTAGTCTATATTTTCTAGAATTGCTAGCATTTTTGTGTGACCATGACACTGAGTTCTATGCAAAGAGCAGAAGTAAAGTGTACTACTTTTAGCCTGAGACCATTAAAATCTCTAAGAAATAATTTTTGATGTCTTTCCCCTAGCTTCAGGTTGGTTATCAATGCCCAGGAGAAGCGCAGAAGATAGCAGACCCTCCAACAAGCTGGGCCCCCAAATGAACACATAGACCCAACACCCCTTTCCCCGAAATTTGACCCACATTATTGCTAAGTAAACAGAAATAAACTTTTATTCTTTTATTCTTCTCTTCAAAGTTTTTATGTTTGTCTATCATGGTAGTTAACCTAT
The DNA here is from genome assembly GCF_008692025.1 of Phocoena sinus. Lineage (NCBI taxonomy): Eukaryota > Metazoa > Chordata > Mammalia > Artiodactyla > Phocoenidae > Phocoena > Phocoena sinus. The sequence goes on from NC_045767.1 coordinate 33,296,192, forward strand.
CAAAACTAACATAAAAATTGGTACTGGGGTGGGATATTGCCTCAAACAAAGGCAGCAAGGGGTAAGAAAAATAATATTGGGGACTTCCCTGGTGGTTCAGTGGTTAAGACTCTGCACTCCCAATGCAGGGGGCATGGGTTCGATCCCTGGTCAGGGAACTAGATCCTGCATGTGGCAACTAAGAGCCCAGCCCGCATGCTGCAACGAAGATCCAAATTAAGTAAATAAATAATAATATTGGAGTTGGAAAGATGCAGACATTATGCAGTGGCAAAATATATGGCAAAACCACCTCCTGCGTGGAAGGTAAAACAATGGCACCTGAACCAGTCATTCTAGGGGAAGTGGTTTACAGGCGTGCAAATCTTGGCTTTTACTCAATGCCTTTAACAAGGTATCACAGGAAAGAAATGAGATGAGGAAAGACTTGCACAGTCTGCAAACAGAAATGAAAGGGTATAGAAAGAATCCAGAAATCCTGGCTTTCAAAAATTAAGAAAAGCTAACTTTTCTAGATTCTAAATAGTAAGAAATTGATAAGGCCTTTGAATAACAGAGGCCCCATAAGACTTAACTGAACAAGGAACTCAGCTCTGCTTTTGAGATTGAATTGAGGATAGTGTATTTCCACCATAAACTATTGTTTCATGTGAACTCAAGGTAGTTTCCCTTAAGCTTCCAAGAGGAGAGAAGCATGGAAGGGAGGCAGCAAAGGCATAAACCAGGTTTGAGAGTTATATTTGGGAAAGAATTTCACGTAAGCTTACTGGCACAGGGAACTGATTAGAAGCAAGTAGGTAAAAGTCTTCCTAAGGTGTTGAGAGCGTTGTCTTATCAAAGAAATTATATATGCCTTTGACTTCCTGAATCTTCAACCAATCCATGGGTGCCCAAACTTACCTAACCAGGAAGTGGACTGCAAAATCTGAACAACTCCCAATGAGTATATGCCCAAAGTGCACTTGAGACGTGGCCATGGAGGATAATAGACAAGAATGAATCTCACAAAAAGTAGAGCCAGTGGCCTCACAGAGCAGTGATCAGGAATGGTCCTCCCAGAGGGCAAAATAAGGATCTAATCAAGAAATGCCAGAGCAAAGGACCCTATAATGCCTGCCCTACAGGAGTTCATTATTGCTATGTACCAGACACTGCTGTGTCTCTCTCATTCTTCCTCATTTGGACAGTTTACTGCTGTTATTCTGTTCCTGCTTCACTATTATATATTAGGTATGGAGGCAGGAGGTGAGGAGATAACTTGTCTTTTAAATTCATAGTCACTGGACCAGCAGAAGCTATATCTGATTATAGTAAGACTGCTCACCACCTGGAGATCATATCCATTGAATCTGTGGAGGCAGGGTAGGTAAACACCATGAGTAAGAAGTGTGAAATGGATATTTGGTGACCAGACTATGGAAGACTCTGCTCCCTGATCAAACCCATTCATTTTCCGTTCTCGTCTTCCTGGCTACACAGGTGGGCTACATTTCCTAGCTCCTTTTGCATTTAGGTGTAGCCAGGAGTTGGAGTTCTAGCCAAGGATTCCATTGAGTGGAAGTAATTTATATGACTTTAATGGCTGGCCCATGTTACTGAATTATATCCTCCCCCAATTCATATATTGAAGCCCTAACTCCCAGTACCTCAGAATGTGACTATATTTGAAGATAAGTGATTAAATTAAAATGAGCCCATTAGGGTGGGCCCTAATCCAACCTGGTATCCTTATCAGACAAGGAAATTTGGACACGCAAAGAGACACCAGGGATGCACACATGGAGAGGACAGACCATGTGAGGACACAGCCAGAAGGTGGCCATCTGCAAGTGAAAGAGAGAAGCCCCACAAGAAACTAAACCTGCTGCCACCTTAATCTTGGACTTCTAGCTTCCAGAACTGTGAGAAAATAAATTTCTGTTGTTTAAGCCACCCAGTTGGTGGTATTTTGTTATGGCTGCCCTACCAAGCTAGTACAGCCCATAAAACCCTCCCATGAATAATCCTCCATGTCTTCCCTTTCTAGCTGGATGGAATGGAGATGACCCCCACCCACCCACCCAGGACAAAGTTGGAAGCCATGTGCTGAAAGTGGCAAAGTTACAAGCTGGAAAGAGTGATTAAAGGAAAACCATCCAACCGGGAACACCCACATCGTTCAACTGCATGAGATAAAAATAAAATTTTATTTTATTCTGAAATATAGGTCTTTGTTAGTTATAGCAGTTAGCATCACTCTCAACTAGCACACCCTACAAGGCTGATGATTCCCTTTTCCGTCCCCAGTTCTCTTCTTAGTCACTGTTGGCAGGGGGTGGTATGTACTTTTCACCTCTTAACAAGTCCTGTGGGAATATGGCTGGCTTCTATTACATACTGGCTTTCAAAGTAGGATACTTAGTGCCTCTTTTCCACAATTTGAGGCCTTAACCACAACTCTGGGACAGAGTGTGTTTTCCACTCAATATCCTCTAATATATTTTAAAAATAGATTGCTTAATGTATAAGAAATAGAAAATTCACAAATATATTAATAATAAAAATATATCCCACTTATGTGTCATTCAGTGGGAGAACTTCCATTATTTAGGAGGAAATGAGGAAGCTATTATTTTTTAAAAACACTACTCTGTCATAAAGAACCCCATATAACTGTCTTACCTTTCAAGACTGGACTATAGAGACCACAGTCCACCTATAGACATTGTTAAGGACCTTGAGCTCAATAAATGAGATTCTTTCCTCTCCTCTTCTACCCATGCTCCTTAGAATTAGTAGAGAAGTAGGAGTAGCAAGGCTACAAATTACTCTTTATATTAAAAATCCATTTATTTATATAATGAATATCATGCTTCTTGCCTGATCTTTGCCTCTGGAAAAAACGGCCTAAATGTTGTATCTTTGAACTGATATATAAGATATCTTTGAATAAATTATCATGAAATTCAGAGAACTTGTCTTGAATTATAGTTGGAGACAGTATAAATCAAAGATTCTGTAAATACTAACCTGGCATCAAAGGAAAATTGGCTCTATTTGTACTTAGGCAGTGAAGGAAAGCAGCGAACATGCGTAACATCTGAAAACAGCAGGAAAACAAAGATTGGGAGTAACCAATGGATAATGACCCAGTATCACCAACCAAAGCCATCACTGGACAATTAACATGGGATAGTCCACTTACAATGGCCCTAGGAATGGGCAGACATTCTCTATAAGAAGAGTGAAAATTTATCTCAGTTTGCTCTAGATGATCCCAGCCTACAGTTATAAAAACTGTACTGATTTAGATGATAAATTTTATGAACATTGTATCCATTGGATAAGTTAAATATACATACGGAGAGAAGGGACAGAAGACAAGTTGCCATGGAAAACATTAAGGAAAGTTTTTGAAACCACACAACTCAGAATTTGGACTTGAACCCACTATCTTTTAATTGAAATCGCACACCTGGTCTCAGGACTTAATGAAGATCAGGTTCTTTATGTCTTGTCGCAGAAAGAATTCAGTGAGACTCAAAGTGATACGTAAGAAGTGGATTTATTTAGAGAAATCCACATTCCATAGGCAGAATGAAACCATGTATCTCTGATTGCGACTTGAACCCACGGACTTTTAATTAGAATCACTCACCTGGTGTCTGGACTTACTGAGGCTCAGGTTCTTTGTGTCTCAGTGCAGAAAGGAATTCAGTGGGAGGCAAAGTGAGAGGCAAGACGTAGACTTATTAATATGGGACATTTTTGAGAGACGCAAGCTTGCAGGCCAGGGGTTTCTGCCCTGAGGATTCGGTGGGCTACATTTTTATAATCAAAGGAGAGTTGGGGAGGGGGAGAGGACCGCCTTCTTCCTCATTTTTCAAGTAGATGTCAGGTTTACATCACTAGCTCCACCTTCATATCAGGCAGGAGAGTGTCTGACCTTATGAGGTCAAACTAGGACCGTCATAGCGCTCATTCAAATCAGCAGAATGGTGGTTACATTTTTCTTTCACTTAGCAAGCCTGCTTCGTTCCATGACATTTCTTGTGCAATCATTAGCATACGGTGGTCTCCCAAAGTTCCCTAGGTTTCCTTCCTCTCTATCTATAATCCCCTACTGGGACTTTTACAACTACATGTATAACTGTCCTATTCTATCCCTATCAAGAATGCAGTCTGTCTCAAAAGGCGAGAGCGGCCACAGGGCATGGGATAACTTTGGAAAGCGAGAGCAGCCATGGGAGAAACACATTCCACAGACAAATTGTGGGCCATCTCAGAAGATGAGAGGCCCTGAAATATGGGGTGGTTAGTTTTTATGGGCTGGGTAATTTCATAGGCTAATGAATGGGAGTATTATTACAACTATTTTGGAGAAGGGGCAGAGATATACAGGAATTGGGCCACTGCCCACTTTTTGGCCTTTTATGGTTAGCCTCCAAACTGTCATAGCACTGGTGGGTGTGTCATTTAGCATACCTGATGTATTACAATGAGTGTATAATGAGACTCAAGGTCTATCTATCTGAAGTCAAATCTGTGGCCATCTTAGACCTAATTGGTTCTAACCAGTTCTTGTCATATCTTCAGTCTTTTAAAGGTTCTGCCCTGCCCCCTTCATTTTCATTAAAACTATATGCTTCACTCCTAGAGGAACCTCTCTTTTATGTGGTTCTTTCTAAGGGTAGTTGTATTAGTCTGCTCAAACTGCCATAACAAGATACCATAGACTGGGCAGCTTAATCAATAGAAACTTATTTCTACTGTTCTAGAGGCTAGAGGTCCCAGGTCAAGGTCCAGCACAGTTTCTGGTAAGAGCTCTCTTCCTGACTTACAGACACCACTCTCTTGCTGTGTCCTTACATGGCCTTTTCTCAATGCATGTGAATGGAGGGAGAGAGATAGCTCTCTCTTCCTCTTCTTTTAGGCCACCAATCCTATTGGATTAGTACTGCACCTTTAGGACCTCATCTGAGTTAAATTACCTCCAAAAGCCCTGTCCCAAACACAATCATCTTGCAGGTTAGGGCTTTAACATGTGAATATGGCAGGAACACAATTCAGTCCACAGCAGTGGTTAAGGATTTTGAGGTACTCTTGTTAATTGCTTTCCTATTATATTACCACAGCTTAGGTAGAAAAGTCAGAATTGTATTTAGACTTAAAAAAAAAAAATTGCTTCTTGGTGGCTGCCACAGCATTTGGCCAGCCAGAATCACAGAAAGCCAGAATTGTAAACAAACGTCTATATTTACATTAATAATGTTTTGTTATAAACCAACAAGTCTGATCAGCTGAATCCAGAGCTGAGAGATAAAGGACTTTTTATTGTAAAGAGTGATTGGATGAGTGAGTTTTTTGCTGTGTTCAACCCAGTTTTATCAGAAAAACAAGAATGGATTAGGAAATAAGATGGCAGAGTAGAAGGAAGTGTTCTCCCTCCCTCTTGCGAGAACACCAGAATCACAACTAGCTGCTGGACAATCATTGACAGGAAGACACTGGAACTCACCAAAAAAGATACCCCACATCCAAAGACAAAGTAGAAGCCACAATGAGATGGTAGGAGGGGCACAATCACAGTAAAATCAAATCCCATAACTGCTGGGTGGGTGACTCACAGACTGGAGAACACTTATACCACAGAAGTCCACCCACTGGAGTGAAGGTTCTGAGTCCCACGTCAGGCTTCCCAGCCTGGGGGTCTGGCAACGGGAGTAGGAATTCCTAGAGAATCAGACTTTGAAGGCTAATGGGATTTGATTGCAGGACTTAGACAGGACTGGGGGAAACAGAGACTCCAATCTTGGAGGGCACACACAAAGTAGTGTGCACATCGGGACCCAGAGGAAGGAGCAGTGACCCCAAGGGTGACTGAACCAGACCTACCTGCTAGTGTTGGAGGGTCTCCTGCAGAGGCGGGGTGGGGGGGACTGTGTCTCACCGTGGGGACAAGGACACTGGCAGCAGAAGTTCTGGGAAGTACTCCTTGGCGTGAGCCCTCCCAGAGTCTGCAATTAGCCCCACCAAAGAGCCCAGGTAGGCTCCAGTGTTGAGTTGCCTCAGGCCAAACAACCAACAGGGAGGGAAGCCAGCCCCACCCATCAGCAGTCAAGCAGATTAAAGTTTTACTGAGCTCTGCTCACCAGAGCAACAGTCAGCTCTACCCACCACCAGTCCCTCCCATCAGGAAACTTACACAAGCCTCTTAGATAGCCTCATCCACCAGAGGGCAGATAGCAGAAGCAAGAAGAACTACAGTCCTACAGCCTGTGGAACAAAAACCACCTTCACAGAAAGATAGGCAAGATGAATGGCAGAGGGGTATGTACCAGATGAAGGAACAAGATAAAACCCCAGAAAAACAACTAAATGAAGTGGAGATAGGCAACCTGCCAGAAAAAGAATTCAGAATAATGATAGTGAAGATGATCCAGGGCCTCGGAAAAAGAATGGAGGCAAAGATCAAGAAGACGCAAGAAATGTTTAACAAAGACCTAGAAGAAATAAAGAACAGACAAACAGATTAACAATACAAAAACTGAAATGAAAACTACACTAGAAGGAATCAATAGCTGAATAACTGAAGCAGAAGGACGGATAAGTGACCTGGAAGACAGAATGGTGGAATTCACTGCTGCAGAGGAGAATAAAGAAAAGAAATGAAGACAGACTAAGAGACCTCTGGGACAACATTAAATGCAACAACATTCGCATTATAGGCGTCCCAGAAGGAGAAGAGGGAGAGAAAGGATGAGAGAAAGTATTTGAAGAGATTATAGTCGAAAACTTCCCTAACATGGGAAAGGAAATAGCCACCCAAGTCCAGGAAGCACAGAGAGTCCCATACAAGATAAACCCAAGGAGAAACACAATGAGACACATAGTAATCAAATTGGCAAAAATTAAAGACAAAGAAAAATTATTGAAAGCAGCAAGGCAAAAATGACAAATAACATACAAGGGAACTCCCATAAGGTTAACAGCTGATTTCTCAGCAGAAACTCTACAAGCCAGAAGGGAGTGTCATGACATACTTAAAGTGATGAAAGGGAAGAACCTACAACCAAGATTACTCCAGCTGGCAAGGATCTCATTCAGATTCGATGGAGAAATCCAAAGCTTTACAGACAAGCAAAAGCTAAGAGAATTGAGCACCACCAAACCAGCTCTACAACAAATACTAAAGGAACTTCTCTAAGTGGGAAACACAAGAGAAGAAAAGGACCTACAAAAACAAACCCGAAACAATTAAGGAAATGGTCATAGAAACATACATATTGATAATTACCCTAAACATGAATGGATTAAAGCTCCAACCAAAAGACACAGGCTTGCTGAATGAATACAACAACAAGACCCATCTACATGCTGTCAACAAGAGACCCACTTCAGATCTAGGGACACATACAGACAGAAAGTGAGGGGATGGAAAAAGATATTCCATGCAAATGGAAATCAAAAGAAAGTTGAAGCTGGAGTAGCGATACTCAGATAAAATAGGCTTTAAAATAAAGAATGTTACAAGAGATAAGGAAGGAAACTACATAATGATCAAGGGATCAATACAGGAAGAAGATATAACAATTATAGGAGCACCTCAATACATAAGGCAACTGCTAACAGCTATAAAAGAGGAAATTGACAGTAACACAATAATAGTGGAGGACTTTAACACCTCACTTACACCAATGGACAGATCATCCAAAATGAAAATAAATAAGGAAACAGAAGCTTTAAATGACACCACAGACCAGATAGATTTAATTGATTTTTATAGGACATTCCATCCAAAAACAGCAGATTATACTTTCTTCTCAAGTGTGCATGGAACATTCTCCAGGATTGATCATGTCTTGGGTCACAAGTCAAGCCACAGTAAACTTAAGAAAATTTAAAACATATTAAGAATCTTTTCTGATCACAATGCTATGAGATTAGAAATGAATTACAGGGAAAAAAACGTAAAAAAAACAAACACATGGAGGCTAAACAATACATTACTAAATAACCAGGAGATCACTAAAGAAATCAAAGAGGAAATCAGAAAATACCTGGAGACAAATGACAATGAAAACATGATGATCCAAAACCTATGGGATGCAATAAAAGCAGTTCTAAGAGGGAAGTTTATAGCTATACAAGCCTACCTCAAGAAACAAGAAAAATCTCAAATAAACAATCTAACCTTACACCTAAAGGAACTAGAGAAAGAAGAACAAACAAAACCCAAAGTTAGCAGAAGAAAAGAAATCATAAAAATCAGAGCAGAAATAAATGAAATAGAAACAAAGAAAACAATAGCAAAGATCAATAAAACTAAAAGCTGGTTCTTTGAGAAGATAAACAAAATTGAGAAACCATTAGCCAGACTCATCAAGAAAAACAGGAAGAGGACTGAAATCAATAAAATTAGAAATGAAAAAGGAGAAGTTACAACAGACACTGCAGAAATACAAAGCATCCTAAGAGACTACTACAAGAAACTCTATGCCTGTAAAATGGACAACCTGGAAGAAATGGACAAATTCTTAGAAAGGTACAACCTTCCAAGACCGAATCAGGAAGAAACAGGAAATATGAACAGACCAATCAGAAGTAACGAAATTGAAACAGTGATTAAAAATCTTCCAACAAACAAAAGTCCAGTACCAGATGGCTTCACAGGTGAATTCTATCAAACTCTTCCAAAAAATTGTAGAGGAAGGAACACTCCCAAACTCATTCTATGAGGCCACCATCACCCTGATACCAAAACAAGACAAAGATACCACAAAAAAAGAAAATTACAGGCCAATATCACTGATGAATATAGTTGCAAAAATCCTCAACAAAACAATAGCAAACAGGATCCAACAACACATTAAAAGGATCATACACCATGATCAAGTTGGATTTATCCCAGGGATGCAAGGATTCTTCAATATATGTAAATCAATCAATGTGATAAACCATATTAACAATTGAAGAAGAAAAACCATATGATCACCTCAATAGATGCAGAAAAAGCTTTTGACAAAATTCAACACTCATTTATGATAAAAACTCTCTAGAAAGTGGGCATAGAGGGAACCTACCTCAACATAATAAAGGCCATATATGACAAACCGACAGCAAACATCATTCTCAATGGGGAAAAACTGAAACCATTTCCTCTAAGATCAGGAACAAGACAAGGATGTCCACTCTCACCACTATTATTCAACATAGTTTTGGAAGTCCTAGCCATGGCAATCAGCGAAGAAAAAGAAGTAAAAGGAATACAAATTGGAAAAGAAGAATTAAAACTGTCACCGTTTGCAGATGACATGATACTATACATAGAGAATCCTAAAGATGCTACCAGAAAACTACTAGAGCTAATCAATGAATTTGGTAAAGTTGCAGGATACAAAATTATGCAAAGAAATCTCCTGCATTCCTACATACTAATGATGAAAAATCTGAAAGAGAAATTAAGGAAAGACTCCCATTTACCACTGAAACAAAAAGAATAAAATACCTAGGAATAAACCTACCTAAGGAGGCAAAAGACCTGTATGCAGAAAACCATAAGACACTGATGGAAGAGGTTAAAGATGATACCAAAAGATGGAGAGATATACCATGTTCTTAGATTGGAAGAATCAATATTGTGAAAATGACCCTACTACAGAAAGCAATCTACAGATTCAATGCTATCCCTATCAAATTACCAATGGCATTTTTTACAGAACTAGAACAAAAAATCTTAAAATTTGTATGGAGACACAAAATACCCCGAATAGCCAAAGCAGTCCTGAAGGAAAAAAACAGAGCTGGAGGAATCAGGCTCCCTGACTTCAGACTATACTACAAAGCTACAGTAATCAACAAGATATGGTATTGGAACAAAAACAGAAACATAGATCAATGGAACAAGGTAGAAAGCCCAGAGACAAACTCATGCACCTATGATCAACTAACCTATGACAAAGGAGGCAAAGATATACAATGGAGAAAAGAAAGTCTCTTCAATAAGTAATGCTGGGAAAACTGGACAGCTACACGTAAAAGAATGAAAGTAGAACACTCCCTAACACCATACAAAAAAATAAACTCAAAATGGATTAGAGACCTAATTATAAGACCGGACACTATAAAACTCTTAGAGGAAAACATAGGAAGAATACTCTTTGACATAAATCACAGCAAGATCTTTTTTGATCCACCTCCTAGTGTAGTGGAAATAAAAACAAAAATAAACAAATGGGACCTAATGAAAGTGCAAAGCTTCTGCACAGCAAAGGAGACCATAAACAAGATGAAAAGACAACCCTCAGAATGGGAGAAAATATTTGCAAATGAATCAATGGACAAAGGATTAATCTCCAAAATATATAAACAGCTCATGCAGCTCAATATTAAAAACACAAACAACCCAATTCAACAATGGGCAGAAGACCTAAATAGACATTTCTCCAAAGAAGACATGCAGATGGCCAAGAAGCACATGAAAAGCTGCTCAACATCATTAATTATTAGAGAAATGCAAATCAAAACTACAATGTGGTATCACCTCACACCAGTTAGAATGGGCATCTTCAGAAAATCTACAAACAACAAATGCTGGAGAGGGTGTGGAGAAAAAGGAACCTTGTTGCACTGTTGGTGGCAATGTAAATTGATACAGCCACTATGGAGAACAGTATGGAGCTTCCTTAAAAAACTAAAAACAGAATTACCATATGATCCAGCAATCCCACTACTGGGCATATACCCAGAGAAAACCATAATTCAAAAAGACACCTGCACCCCAATGCTCATTGCAGTGCTATTTACAATAGCCAGGTCACGGAAGCAACCTAAATGCCCATCAACAGATGAATGGATAAAGAAGATATGGTACATATATACAATAGAATATTACTCAGCCATAAAAAGGAACGAAATTGGGTCATTTATTGAGACGTGGATGGATCTAGAGACTGTCATACAGAGTGAAGTAAGTCAGGAAGAGAAAAACAAATTTCATATATTAACGCATATACGTGGAACATAGAAAAATGGTACAGATGAACTGGTTTTCAGGGAAGAAATTGAGACTCAGATGTAGAGAACAAACGTATGGACACTAAGCGGGGAAAGCGCCACGGGGGTTGGGGTGGTGGTGGTGGTGTGATGAATTGGGCAATTGGGATTGACATGTATACACTGATGTGTATAAAATTGATGAGTAATAAGGACCTGCTGTAAAAAAAAAATAAATAAAATATAATTCAAAAATTAAAAAATAAAGCACGAGATAAAAAGTGCTGACTAGACTATGGTGCACTCTTAGTGGGAATGTAAATTGGTGCAGCCACTATAGAAAGCAATATGGAGGTTCCTCAAAAATTGAAAATAAAACTACCATATAATCCAGCAAACGAAAAAGAAGAAAAAGAAAAAAGAAAAACAAGAATGGACTTACTGGGGTGTGAATTGGTTCATTAGGAGATAGTAAATTAACTCAAGAGACACTGTGACATACACTTACTTTTCACCTTAGGGCAAGTTATAATTGATAATTGGATGTCTGTATGCTTTAAAAAATTACTGCTTACTTATACTGAACAATTACTCATGAACCATAAGATAAGAGAATATATAGTGTCTTAAGTATTCTTCCTCTCTTCAGAAAGCAAATTCTCTTCCTTAAGTACCTTGTTTCTGAGATTACTTCTCAATTTTACCATAATTGTCTTGAGAAAATCATCTACAACTGACTCCAATAAGGAAAATCTGATCACAGTGATAAATCAAAATTACAGTTTGAAGACTGTGAACATGCTGAGTTCCAAAAGCAAACTAAGAACAGAAGCCTATCTTTTCTGGAAGAAAAAAGGAACCTCTTGTACATATAGGAGAGATAATTTTAATGAAATCATTAAATTTACAGAAGCCCCAGATATAGTAGCAAAATCCTATCCTTTGCTTTTTTAGATTGAACAAGTAGACCTTAAACTAACAAAAGTCTTGGCTTTTAAATGATAAGGCAGCAAACCCAAGGAAAGTCAGAAACCCTGGGAAGAGTTATCTAGGAAGAACTGGTTATCTTACAAACCAGGTATAATATTACAAACAAGTCTATCTGTATCTGTTGATACTGGGACAAGAGGTAAAAGAGGAAAGTAATAATATAGCCTAAACTGAAAGCCCTGTAGGCATGGTTATCTGTCTGGACAGACAACAGGAAAAGACAAACCCTTTAAAGGAAAAGATAACAGGGTTTCATCGAAATAGCATGTTGTTGACATCTTATATTCCCAACAGAAGTTAGAGAAGAAGATGTTGAATGTACAGGGAGGTAAATGATGCAAGGATTTTTGAACAAAAATTACAAATGATCCCAGAGAGAAAGCAAAAGCAATACGTGTTTAAACATTTTCTGACAATAAAAGTTAGGGATGATCTTCTGAGTCACTGGATCACACCAAATTTCTCCCTTGCCAATTTCCCTTCTGCCCTCCACCCCTTAGTATAGAAAATGGATTTTTTTTAACCTAACCAGAAAGTAGCTCATGAATGCTGATGTAGATCACAAATGAAATAATAAAATGTTGTGAAAGAAGAAGCTGTTCCTGTGACTGAACACGGCCACTGATTCCTGTTGAAAGTGACTTGCTTTTGAAAAGCAGGTTCAATGAAATCTTAGCAAGACCCAAGAGGATATCCAATAATCTTGGGTTATGTCAACTATCTCTCTCCAAGAACAGGAGGCATCCTTAATCCTGTACAAGGACATTTACCTGAACCAGGAAGAGAAGGGAATTCTCTGCTGATTGAGCCAGAGAAAGAATGGCAATACCTCAGGAAAGAGAAAGTCATACAAAAGTTCACAAAATTATACAACTTTGCCCAATCTCAATTTGCTTCACAAGCTATTTGCTTTTTCTTTCAATTTGCTTAACATTTTAGACAGGCCGTCACCATTATGTGAAGCCAAGATTGGGACGGTGCAAAGTATTATCAGTTTAAGACTGTGAAGTTTATGCCTAGGAAATAGAATCATGGCTCTCCCTTAGAGCCATGATAATTCAGCTAGGGTTATGGAAATAATTGCCCCACAGCTACCTGAAGACTTCCCTTGCTGTTTTAATCAGAGTATTTCCTATCTACCTTGGAAGCCTTGACCAACACTCTCAAATGCTCATTGATCTCTGATGATTGCCTTCCTAACAATCTCAGCTTTTTTTTTTCTTAATTATTCAACTCACATTGTTGAATGCCTTCTACATCCCAGTCTGTTGTTAGACATCTTCACTTTTTGCTTATAAGTTCTTGGAAGTAGTGTCTTCTTCATGTTTCCAACCCTTTCAATAACAACATTTCCAGTGCTTTCCTCTGTGCACAATATAAAGTGCACATATTAGTAATTCCATAATATTCTCAAACCTGTCTATTGAAAATAGAATGAATTCAGGGTCATTCTTTTTTTTTTTAAATATTTATTTATTTATGTGGCTGCATCAGGTTAGTTGCAGCACGCAGGCTCTTTGTTGCAGCACGTGGGCTTCTCTAGTTGTGGCGCATAGGATCTAGAGCACACGGGCTCTGTAGTTGCGGTACGTGGTGGGCTTAGTTGCCCCACAGCATGTGGGATCTTAGTTCCCCGACCAGGGATCGAACCCGTGTCCCTTGCTTTGGAAGGTGGATTCTTAACCACTGGACTGCCAGGAAAGTCCCTACAGCAACTTTCCCTGTGCTTCTTTTGTGAAATTTCTCATTCATTCTCAGAGCACTTATTCACATGTTTCCCTCAGGGAGAGTCCAAGAGTATCTGAGAAAGTGAGCAGTTAGTGTCCAGAAGGATTTTTTACCTATCTTCTCTCCATCCATATGATCTGGACAAGTTAATTAACTTATCTAAGCCTCTGTTCTCTCATCTATAAAATGAAACTGATAATATACACTTCACATGATTTTTATTTTATTTTTTCAGGATATAGGAGATAACACACATGAAATATTTATTTAGTTCTATGCCTAGTAAGAACTCAATAGACGTTTACTACTAGTGTTTTAGTATTTCACCTCTGATTAGTCTCTGTAATTTCCATGTTGATTCTCCTGATGTTCTCTTCTCAAGGTTTCCCAGATTTTTCACTGCCATTTGCAGAGTTCACACACAACCTCCAATCCTACATATTCCTAAGTATTCTCCTGGATTCCTCTTTCCCTCACTTTCCACATCCAATCAAGCTGCATTATTGGTTCTACCTCCAAATCTATTCTGAATCTACTTCCTCTCAGCCAGGCCACTAGGACTCAATTCCACCCTACCATCTTCTCTCACCTGCACTACTAAAACAGTCTCCAAAATGGTCTCGCTGCTTCTATTCTTAACCCTCTACAACCCTTAGCCCATGCACCAGTCAAAGTGATCTTATAAACCTAAATTATATCACACTATTCATATTACTAAAACTCTCCAGTGGTTTCCGATCGCAATTGTAATAAAATCCAAGGAAAATTCATGTTCTTCAAATGTACCTCTCATTCTCACCAGGCCTTTCCACTAGCTACTGCCCCTATAGGGAGTGCTCTTTCATGTAGTATGTTTATCAGTGTCTCCTTCTTTTCTTTCAGATCTTAGAATAAACACTTCTCTTCATCTCTTCATAAATGCCTTCTACGGCCACCCCATGTACAGTAGCCACTCAGATACTCTTTTGTTCAAAGAAGTTGCTGAGTCAGTATTACCATTTACTCTTGAACAACTAGGGTTTGAACTGCACGGGTCCACTTATAATGCAGATTGTTTTCAATAAATATACAGTCGGTCCTCTGACACGCCAAATTTGCTGCACGGGTTTTGCACCCATGGAAGGATTCAACCATCCTCTGATGGCAATTTCCATTGGCGATTGGTTGAATCTGCGGATGTGAAACACACAGATACAGAGAGTGGACTGTACTACACCATTTTATGTAAGGTACTCGAGCATTCACAGATTTTGATATGGGGGCGGGGGGCAGGTTTGTTCCTGGAACCAATCCCCACGGATACCCAGGGACCACTGTATTTATTGATGACCACCCTCCCCCCACCCTTCTGATTGCAAAGCACTGTACTTTAGTGGCTTATAGTCTAAAGGACAAACTCAAGCCTAAGTATTCATTGATTTCTTCTGGGATACATTTCTCATTGGAGTTATTTTTCTATCTTCAACATGCAGTTAACACTGATGGTGACAGAAATGCAATAATCCCTATTTATGTAGTTTGCCTGACGAATACTTAATGACTTTCAATGTACAAATCTCTGTGCTAGTGTTCTAGGTAATGTTGGGAAGAAATGCCCTACTCCTCCCCATGCTGAGGGGTATCAGTCATGGTTCCTATGATCCTCAGGATATTGGAGGGAATGCATTGAAAAGTCTTGCTCTTATAAGGATTATATTTTAGTAGCGGAAAATAGATTATAATCAAATAAATGAAGAAAGAATGAATAAACAAGAAAAATATCAGGTAGAGCTACATAATGCAATGTAATAAACAGTGACTTCAACAAAACTCAATATTCTATTAACAAAACTTTCAAATAGATTCAATACAAATTAAGGGAGGGAATTCCAATGACCAACATTTCCTCTAGTGCCTGTCTCCAGAGGCATATTGCCTAAATGTTCAGCTATAAAATTTCTTTCCTTTAGTTTTATTCAGATTTACCCCCGGGGTATTTCAAGTGACAGTTAGTGGATGGCTTCTACTAATGAAGTTCTCGAAAGCACTTCTCATTAACACAAATCAATGCTGCGTCTATGTTTATAACATATCTCACAATGTTTCCATAGACCTTAGTAGCGGTCTCTCCAAATGCTTATCTTCCTTAAATTCTTTTATAAACTAGTCATTTTTGCCATAAATTTTCCTCTCACCTTATGTATAGACAGATCACAATAATAGCAGCAACTGAAATGAATTTTCAGCTTGGAAAGAATTTGCAGAGTGATCTCTCAACCTCATTCTAGTTCAGGAAGAATTCAGTTCAGGTTACCTTTCATCATCCTTGGTGTTTATTCTAGGAATTCCATCATCAAGAGTAGCCCAGGGCAGACTTAGTCAAGTTGACACAGCAGAACTCAATTTTTCAAGAGATTAGGAAAGGAAAACTCAAAGAAGTTGCTGAGTCAGTATTACCATTTACTCTTGAACAACCAATGTGTTAAAGTAGTTTCTGATCTCTAGGTGAGTATTTTATATTATGAACAGAGAAGCATCTAATGCAAGCTTTATTGGTGGAAATTTTAGGGGCATATTTTTCAAATTGTATAAGAAATATGTGATATTTCCTTCCATTATGTATTTTATACTCTACATCAGGGGTATAAAATCTTAAAAGGAGGAGGAATTTCATAGCAAAGCTGCCAGAATCCAAACCATCATCGTTGGTGTGCATGCTTTTGCATGAGTGCTTCAGGGTAATCACTTTCTACATATCAGAATTAAGGAAAAAATAATTCATCTAAATAGAGTCATATTTTAAGCTGTATGGTATTTATTTAAGTATAAATGAGCTAGGCCTCTTCCGACCTGCCATAGACCCTTTTCATCCATATTGCAGGTGCCTTTAATTACCATCAATACCATCCAACCCCACTCTGAAGTTTTCCTAATGAGAACGCCTATCAGAAAGGTCAGGTCCTTTTATAAATAAATTTAAGTGAAAAGAGACACAACTGGCATTTTTCTTGTAGTTCTAAATGGGTTTGTTAGCACCTTATAAACATACCTTATTAAAACTAATGATATTCTTTTTTTTAACAGGAATTTTTCTCAGCCTGCTTCTCAAAAAGCAAACAGATACAACACGATGGAGCTCCTGGGGAAACATTCTTTGCCTTGGACTGACAGCTTTGCCTTAATCAGTTGCAAGGAGATCCCCATACTTCAACCAGGAACCAGAAGTGAGCATAGCAGCTGCAGTCTAGAAAGGTTAGGCTTTTACACTCCGTAGTCACACTTGCCAATTTTGTGAACTTGTGCGAGATACTTAGCCACCCTATGCTTTAATGTCCATATCTGGAAAATGAGACTAATGAGAAAACATTTATAATGTACTTACAAATGTGCTTGGCACATAGTCATTGCTTAATAAATGTTGGCCAATATTATAACTCTGCAAGTGATTAGAATGTGTAAGAAGCAGTGTGCCAGGTACAGTGTTGGAGGTGGTAGGAAAGGGAAGAAAAAGTTATATGCAGTCAAAGACTAGTTTTGTTCAGTGTTGTTTTGATTTTTAGCTATGTATTAATAGCTATTAAATTATTAATGGAATTCCTGTAAGAAAAATAACCTGCAACTGCAAGGCTAAAACTACCATTCTAATTCCTCTTTTCACATTGAAATAATTGTTTTATAGGGTGGTTTATGCCAACTTAAGGGTTCTTAGGAATGCAATTCACAGTTTATAGCTGAATATTAAGTACATAGTCTCATCAGAGCCATGATGCAGATAAGAAAATTGAGGATCAATAGGATACTAAGAATGATTAAAGATTTCACAAA
Organism: Phocoena sinus; assembly: GCF_008692025.1. NCBI lineage: Eukaryota > Metazoa > Chordata > Mammalia > Artiodactyla > Phocoenidae > Phocoena > Phocoena sinus. The sequence goes on from NC_045767.1 coordinate 33,313,688, forward strand.
AAAGCATTTTGTAGTAGATGGACACCTCAAAGCAGTAAATTCCATCCACTAATGCTTTCAACACTCTTGAAAATTCCCCCCACAAAAGATTTTGTCTGTGGTGTGATTAAACACGTGCGTCAATGGATTAACTCTCAAAGTTTAAAAAGTGCAAGATTTGCAATTCAGTTAGAATTCCTCTGATCAGGAAGGGGAAAAGGGGCAGATCGAAGACAAATAATGTGAGTGAACCAAGCTGGAAAGCCATTACAATCCATTGCATAGAAACAGTCTACTAAGTAAATGATATATCATTTGTACATATATATTTTAATATATATAAGTCACGCGGTTAATCCTGCTATTGGACACCAAATTTACCCTCCTTTGGTTCCAAGATCACAGGTTAATAACCCCCAATCCTGACTAGTTATATGAAAGTCCAGTTGACCTCCTAATGTATAAATTGAGTTGACACTTAGCTGTAGCACTTGGCACTTAGCTTAAATGACTTCTCGGGAAAACATTTCTTAACTATCTTATCTAAATATTTCTCCTCTGGTTAATGTGAATCATTTCAACCTGTTTACTGCTTCAGAGCACTAACCACTATATGAAAGTATTTAATTTATTCATGTATGTTCTTGTTTACAATGTCTGCCACCCAATTCCACATGTTTGGTTCACCTCCATACATCAAGTATATACTACAGCACCTAGCTCACAGCAGGCACTCTTCAAAGGTCCAATGGATAGAGACAGAAGTTCTGCAAGAGGTAGACCTAGACAAATTTATCAGCATCACAATTTTATAGACATCATATCTTATTGGGGGGCAAAGGAATAGCAGCACTACCTCATTAAATACAGTTGTTTGAGTTAATTTTGTTTCCTTTGTTTTGAATTCCACTATTTTTGTATCTTTTACTTTTTCCTTATTGTTTCTTTTACCTTCTCTTGTTAATGAAGTTTTAAAAACCAACTGGAATGGTAGTGCCTTATGCAATAGTCTTGGTAAAACTTACTACTAAATGACTTCCAAAAAATAATTTCCTTACTACCTATGGAGAGGGAATGTCTAAATTCCTAATGAAAGGATAGATTACAACCTTTCTCTTTCCTGGGCAGATAACTAAGAATGAGTTTTCCAGCAAATCAGTTAGGTGTGGAGTTGAAGTATTTGCTGAAACAAGCACTGGTTTAATCTCAAGCACAGCCAAATCTCTTTCATCTGAGTAAACTAGGCCTTCTCTTAAATTCGTATTTCAAGTGAGAATGAACGTTGGTGCCTGTTTAATTCCAAGCACTATAACAGAGTTCACGAACTAAAGTAAAATACTCCAGCTGCTTGTAGACAATTACCAGAATTGAACAAAAGAAATATAATTTGTGGAGAAAGAAAATGGACATATAACAGCCCCAAATCCAAAAAATATGCCAGAACAAGTTCTCAGTAGTTTACAAAACATCACCAAAGGCTTTTCTTGCAACTGGTGATTACATAGCCATGGGATGTTTGTCCCTAGACAGGTGCTTTGTAGAGACTAACGTATGGTACCATTTGAAGTCAAACCGAGTTTTAAGATGTAATCTTAGGTTTAATGAATTACTTCCTGAATAACAACTTCCAAGCCATTTGCCAATGTATTTTGCAAAAAATTTTCAGTTGTAATCGATGACTAATATATGACCAATTATAGCAGATTGAGTTTTTTCCAAAAATTTTATGTTCCTACAGATAACGATCCCTGAGGACATTTTTGGTAGTAATCTTACAATGCTGTACTGCTTGGGAGTTAGGGAAATTGATGCTTGGTAAATTGGTGCTTTAGTTATACTTTTCCCCCAATTCAATTTCCTCCAATTTCCTAGGGAAATCAGAGAATCTTGTATGTTATTCCTTTCATGAGGGAATACTTCTTTGACATGTTAGATGAGTAATGGCACACATCTGTAATTTATTTTGACCACTTTTATCATACCAAGAAGGATTTTATGCAACAGAATTAAAACCCAAAATAGAATTTGATTTAATAAAATAAATCAAACAACTATTTGTAGTGTCTAGAGATATAACAGATATTTAAGGAGCTACTTAGGACTCATAAATTAAACAATCTATTGTCCTGTTTAATTTCTTTCATGCCATTTTTCATTCTCTGAAATGGTCTTGTTTGTTTATTAGTTACTTGTCGTGTCTGTTGTATCTCTCCCTCTACCTCTCTCCCAATCACAATACAAGCTCCAAGAGCACAGGGAGTTTCTCCTGTTATCTGCTATAACCTGGACATAGCTGAGGTTTTCAATCAATATTTGTTGAATTAGTGATTTCAGTAGAATGAGACAGGTATTGATTGACATAATGAAGAAAATATCTTGACCATTAAATTGTTTCATTCAATAGAGCTATAGTGGGTTGAATAGAGTCCCCATTAAAGATTCATCCAAGTCCTAATCTCCAGTACCTGTGAATATCACTTTATTTGGAAAGATGGTCTTTGCAGATGTAACTAAGTTAAAGATCTTGGGATGAGATCATCCTGGATTTAAGGTGGGCCCTAACCTGGAAGACTGGCATTCTTATAAGAGAAAGAAGAAGCAGTTTTAAGACACAAAGATCATTTGCGAGAAGGTCATGTGAAGATGGAGGCGTGATGCATCTACAAGCCAAGGAGCCTCAAAGATTCTTGACAACCACCAAAAGCTAGAGAGAAGCACGGGATGGATTTTCCTTCCAACTCTAGAAAGAACTAACCCAGCCAATACCTTGATTTTGGAATTCTGGCCTCCAGAACTGGGAGAGAAGAAATTTTCATTGTTTTAAGCCACGAATGTGTGGTAAGATGTTACATCAGCCCTGGAAACTAAAACAAAAGCAAACTGAAATCATGATTATTTAACTTATTCTTTCTTATAATGGCAGAAAGGAGGGAAAGATAAGATCTATTAACTGGTCATTCATCGGTGTGTGATAAAAAGAGACTATAGAAGTTTTCATGAGTAACATTTTCTAATAAGTAGCAATGAAAAATCATAAAGCAATGGAAGTAGCAGTTTGGTCCGGTAATGGATGAATGAGGCAGTGATGCCAGACACTGCTTCAAATCTTGGGTCTACCTCTTATTAGCTATGTAACCTTGGACAAGTTATTTGATCTCTTTGACTCACCTCCAGAAGATGAAGGTTATAATAGTTATCTACCTCCTGAGGTCCTTGTAGGGATTAAGGCAAGTAAAACACTTCAGTGGGGCCTGAGATTCAGGAAGTGCTAGTGATTATTCATGAACTTCTTAATGATCACTTAAGAGAACACGGTTATGCAAAGACAGTATGGGATTAATATTACTTGAAGGCAGCATGAAGGGGTACACCAAGTAGTATGTTTCTGATTTTAAAAGCTTTCTAAATTGAAACCACAGGTTTCAATATCCTATGACTTAGGATCTCATCCTCCTTTTTTTTTTGTTTTGTTTTTTTTTGTTTTTTTTTGTTTTTTTTGCGGTACGCGGGCCTCTCACTGTTGTGGCCTCTTCTGTTGCGGAGCACAGGCTCCGGACGCGCAGGCTCAGTGGCCATGGCTCACGGGCCCAGCCGCTCCGCGGCACGTGGGATCTTCCCAAACCGGGGCACGAACCCGTGTCCCCTGCATCGGCAGGCGGACTCTCAACCACTGAGCCACCAGGGAAGCCCTCATCCTCCTTTTTTCTCCTGTTCTCTCTCCAGCAGTTCTTTCTGTCTGAAAAGAAGTGCTTGTTTACCCTTTTATTCAAGTATCTCCTCCAGCATTCTAATGCTTTTGGAAAAAGGAAGGAACGGGAGCAAGTCAAGTGTGAAAACCACAGTTCTCATCTCCTACGCCAATGGCAGAGATTAGGCACATTCCGTTTTAGAGCTTGAAGGCACATTCAAAACCATCCAGTTCAACTCCTTTGTTTACAGATGTCCACAGAGTTTATGAAACTCATCCAAGATTACTAGGTTTTGTGAGAGCAAAGAACTAGGGTATCTTATGAACTTCTATATATTTATATGTTAGCACAGTTTTCCATATAAAAATAGATAAACAAATGATTAACTTAGTTGATGCTATTACCTCTAGTACTGTATTAATTTTGCATCTCATTATGAGAGAGAATAAAATGGATGATAACACAGTGTTCATACTAATCTAAAGTAGGTAATATTGATTATTCTATGTTGGAGGAATGAGTCCTGATATTGCTGAAAATGCATACCAACTCATTAGAACCTATGCAAATAATAAAGATGATTTCACAGGCCTAGAGCCACTTAGAATAACAAATGTATTATAATGTTTATTCTCTATCATTTTCTTGCTCTGTAAAATTTCTTTCAAGGAGTTATTAGAATATCATCTATTTCCAGAAATGCCAGACCCCCTTTTTATCCCATCTGCAAGACACGTGTAGCCATCTCTTCCATCTTTCAGAGGGAATCAGCTTGTGTCCATATTCCAGAAAGTGAGTTTGGAAGGTTGGAAAGAGTGGAAGGTGGTAGGAATGTCAGCCAAAATGAGCAGTTTCAACTTATTTGCTTTTTTGCTCTATAAATGTGGTGGCCAAGACCCAAACAGCTCTGGCTTTTCCACCAGCATGCACTTTTCCCATCACTCCTCTCTGGCTAGAACTTTGATCCCTGAGCATCACTTGCAAAATCATTTATCATCAGGTGTTTAACATCCCTTAGAGGAGCTCTGTTTCTGGGCCCTCCTAAAGGATATTAAGGAAAACTAGACAACTTTACCATATTAAGTTTAAAACACAGAATTCTGCTCTTTGCCACTTTAGCTGAAATTTGCCTAGCTGCAAAATCACTTTAGACACATCACCATTTTATAATAGTATCCTATAAATGGAGTCCTCTTACCCAAGGATTCAAGTTGGGTGACTGGGGAAAAGATTAGACATCTATATAGAAAATGATTTTTACTAAAATGCATGAAAACTAAAGGATTCCCTCTTAAAGTTTTATTCTTCTTAATTTACTGCAGACAGGAAGAATGACATCATTCTGAACCAATGAGAGCTCTGGATCCAGATCTCAGAAAGATCAGGACTCTGACAGGAAAATACTCACGAAAAATCATTAAGATTTCAGAACATATGCATTCATTTGTATTATTTTTTTAGATTACACATATAAGTGATATCATACAGTACGTGTCTTTCTCTGACTGACTTACTAAGTGTAATATTCTCTAGGAATATGCAAAACAGAAACAGACTCATAGATATAGAAAACAAACTAGTGGTTACCAATGGGGAGGGGGAAAGAGTGAGGGGCAAATTAGGGGTATGGGATTAAGAGATACAAACTACTATGTATAAAATAGAGAAGCAACAAGATTATGTTGTACAGTACAGGGAATTATAGACTTGTAATAACTTTTAATGGAGTATAATCTGTAAAAATACTGAATCACTATGCTGTACACCTAAAATTAATATAATATTGTAAACCAACTATACTTCAATTAAAATAAAGATATCATGGGAGTTCCCTGGTGAACTAGTGGTTAGGATTTAGCGCTTTCACTGTTGTGGCCCAGGTTCAATTCCTGGTTGGGGAACTGAGATTCCCTCAAGCCACGCGGTCAAAAACAAAAAAAATTAGGTATCAGAACAAACGACCTGTAAAATTAGGATCATTTTCATTGTATCATGAGCTACTTTATGGCCCATAGTATTCCTTCACACTTATATAAAGGAAACTGCTTCTATTTCTTGAAATGCTGCCTTTCTTCTGTAATCAGATCTTTTATTTATTCATTTTTGAAATTTAGAGGAAAAAGTCAACTGGCTTCCAAGTAATCAGCAGGTCCCAAGCTCAGACATGTTTCCCAAAGAGTGCTTTCCCTATAGCTAAGTTCCATGATTGCAAAAGACAGACAGTAAGAATTCAAAAGTAGGTTTAAGTCTTTTCAGAACATTGACACCATCAATCAGCTGTGGAGCTTGTAACAAATCCAAGAATTCTTAGTGCCCTATTCTTTGTTCCTCATCCATCTCTTAGGCTTGAGTTTCCCCTCCCTTCATTAGTAGAACAATATAATCAGTAGAATGTGTGACTTTAAAACTTATTTTTCAGTTGTTCGTGATAGGCTTCATGTTGTCATTAATTTCTCTCACTGGGTTCTACTTTACACCAAGGGTAAGTATCTGTGAGTTTCTGGTTAGAACAGGTTTTCATTTTGTGGCCACCAGACAGTTTTCTCTTTGTAAAGTTCACTTGTGTTTTGATCTCTTTAGCACTCTGAGTTCACTGAAGAGACTTCAACTCCAATTTTAACATCTCCTCTAACTGTTCTTTTTAAAATGTTTATCCCTATCATGTCTCCTTCTGAGAGTTAATTTGCTTTCTTTCTACAAGATTTGCTTTTTTCCCCCTTTTCCTTATAATTTACCTCTTAAACAGCTCTTTGGAATAAGAAGCCTAAAGAAAAGACTAACAGGGAACAAATGTCCTTTTTAAAACAAAGACTAAGCCCTATGCCTAGAAAGAATAATAATGTTTATTACAAATTAGCTTTGTGCTACTCTGATCAAAGAATTGGTTTGGGGCATTTTTCATTTCAGGTTAACATCATAATATGCCTCTACTTTCTGTAACAGTACATCTGTATCGTTTGATCTTATTATTTAAAAAAATATGGACTTTGAAAGTGCCAAGGTTCTAATTTCCAAAACTATTCCTTCTATCAGGCTGACTTTAATAGAAAACTTAAGTAGCTGGTTATTATGAAAAATTGTATGTATTATTGAATCTTTTTCAAAGTCCATTTAAAAGATTAATCATATTTCAAAACATCTGGGAAGGTAATGCTTGATTGAGTAAGTCACTTCTCAGACCCTCAGTTTTCTTATCTGTAAAATGAGGAGGTTGGACTACCTTATCTCTAAAGTCCCTTCCAACCCTAAAAGTCTATGAGATCAGTGTTTCTTCCCTAGGATTCCTGGATTCTAGAAAAACATCCAAGCACAGGATGTTATATATTCAAATCCTAAACTTGATTTTTTCTTTTAAGTTCCAATTCCCTCAACTGCCCCTCGTCATCCAAATCAAAATACATTTCCTGGCATATTTGTGATGCCAAGAAAACTTGAAATATAAGCTGCTGACAATCACTAAGATAAGCATTCTGCGTGTACTTCCACATGGTTTGCTTAACTGAAGCTTCTGAACCCTAAAATAACACCACAGCAATCTAATCTAGAGATAAAAGGAGGAAAGATATGTAGAGGTCCTCAAGAAAAGAAATACTTCAAAATCAGACTAACTGTGGATCAAAACTATGTACTATTACAGAAAATAAATCATGAAACACAAAAGGAAGAAAAGCTATTGCATAATTTGCTTCCAAATAATTCATCTCTGATATTAAACTAACATGACCAATATTTTAGGAGTAAGAGAAAAAATCCTCCTCTGAAGTCAAAATACCTTTCTTCCTTACTTCCAACAGTACCATGATAGCAAAATGAAACTACATGAATGGAAGACTTTTCCTTGTACATCTGTAACTTAATAGTTTTATTCCAAGTGACAGGAGAAACCTTAAAAGCATTCCTACTGGTTAACAAACAAAATCTGAGGCAGAACTCTGCCTTAGGACCAAAGTAATTGTCAGGAAGCTTCGCTGATTCCTCATGTTTGCTGTATGTTTTCCAGCAATGTACTTAGCATGTGACCTTTATGTGGCTGTACAGTTTCCCCCACTGTTTTCATAGCTCATAAAATGCTTAGGAAGTGTTTATAAAAATTGCTCAAAGAAATTGGGCCACAAAGAAATTGAGCTTTGTGTATCTCAATGGTCCAGCTTTAATTTCATTTTCAAGGAAGGAATATTTTCATTGCAAATGCACTGGTAACATCTTTATTTCAGGTTCTCTTGGAATAGCAAGTATAAGAAGTGGTTCTGCCCAACGTGTATTATTTGGCCGTCACCCTGAAATACGTGATGCTCCAATTACTCTTCTCATGAAATCATGCACACAAATGAATCCTCCCTCTTCCCTTAACATCACCCTCCTTTTGTGTGGTCACTTTCAGTTATCTGACTATGCTGGAAAGACATTATGTCATAAACAGCATAAAAACATCTGCAAAGAATCCCTTTGGAAGCCATTGCATGAGCTGTCAAAGCCAAAGTGTACTCTTGGATCTGAAGTCCACTACTTACAAGGGCTGACTTTTAGCCCTATAACATTTGATTTTGTTTTTTTTTTTCATACAGGCTGCTAGGGGATACATGGCCAGAGAAGCATCACAAACAAGATCTCAGTTTATAGCTGTCTGGAGAATCACTGAATCGGGCAGCAACAGCAAAACATTGTAAGTATCAATTTGCCTTTTCTATTTGGTTTTGGTGTTTTACAGGATAGAGTGGTACTGGATAAGTTGAGTTTAATTGAATGTGCAGTCTTTGCTCTGAAATGCTGGTTTGGAGCTCTACACTTGGGTCTTATGCTGAACTCTATGTAATATAACTGTTGGCAGTGCAGGCTGATGAAGACACAACATATAAGGTGTGGTGTATCTGTACGAATTCATTAATATAAACTGCAGAGGAAACTGTCAGACCAACTCTAACACAGCTGCCTCATCCTTGAAGGCCACACCCCTAGCAAAGGTTCCACAGAGAAAGAAATACCCAGTCTTCCCTTTTCAATGGTTTATTTGATCAACCTATTACAATGAATACATTTTCCTTTAACAAGTCTGGATGAATAATTTGGGAAGATAATGAAAAGAAATATGAAATCTGGAAAGCTTTTCAATGTACAGAATAATGTTACAATTTTGCTTAACAATTCAAAAGTTGTGTGTGGGTAACACATGAACCTTTATAAAAATGGACTTGTGACCCTCCTACTTCATGTATCTAACCCAAAGAAAAATTCCAACAGAGATTACTGTCCCAGTTATTTGCCTCATAAAAAGAAATAAACCCTGTCAACATGTAGGAGGTGTCTTCCTTTTAAACTGATGCACTTAAAGAACTAAACAATTAGGGAAGGGAGCCAAGGGTCATAAGTTCCTACTTCATGCTGTATACACAAGGTTAACTGTAGACTGTGTTCTGTATTCAGTCATGGCTCATTACCGCATGTGTCTTGGAATTTGTCCTATGGGGGGAAAAATTCAAAATATTGTCAAGCACATGGTACACTTCCAGTCTCCTGAGGAAAGGCGAATCTAGCCTACCCCTCAAAGTCCTCAAAACCCTGACAATGGAAACACTATAAATTACATTTAAAAAACTGAGAAAAAATATAGGTGTTATAGCTAGAGGAGTTAGATGTGAAATGTGTAACCAAGGAGGCTTATCCAATAAAGAACAAGGAAAAGTAAACTCAACGTGTGATACAAGAAACATCATTTGATTTATGGAATATATTCTTGATTAATTATTCCAGCATTCAGCTTTATGATAACTTAAGTAATAAGAGATGTCATGTACCTCTTAAGCTGTAAACAAGTTAAAAGTCAGTGAGTATTTTCCAACTGTCTCATTCTGAAATAAGAAACGTTTGGAAAAACAAAATGCAAAACCAAACTCGCCCTGTAAGGAGTTTTTCCCAGTCTAGGACTTGGTTATCACTGCCTGAATCAAGACAGAGCCAATAAAGCCAAGCCTGTTCCCACAAAGAGCCATCAGCAGTAGTCACACTCAACTCATTGTCCTGGTCATTGCTTTTGCCTATGGAAACAGGCACAGCACAACTGATCCAGTGCGGATATGGGACCTACTAGGAATATTCCACCTCCAAAGTCCGGAGATAATTTTACCAAATAGAAAGAAGCTGAAAATACTCCTTATTTTCTGAGAAGATAAAAACACTCTGGGATGACCTGTAGTGACAATATTAGCTTGTGAAGCATTCTGAGATTTCACAAATTGTGCTAATAGAGATGAAGAGAAAAAGAATGACTGAGTACAGGGCAGTTCACTAGGATCCCAGATGGTTTTAGGAAGGAGTAGGAAAACACAGGAACTTCCAAAGGAAAATGCCCTCACCTCCAACCAATCAGAGCAGGTTCCATCTTGTTTGTTGCACTGAAGCACACCAGCTGATTATCAGCCCTGGGACTAGGGAGAGGAAACAAGCAGCTATAGAGATGGTTCTACTGACCACAGTTGGGTCAGCCAAGGCTTGTTACTCCAATAAGATTCCAAACGTCTTTGTTGCCATAAGTTATTCTAGTGAGCAAAGAGTCAAGAATAATCCAGAAACCACTTGAGCTGTTGTGAGTTCAATAGGTCTGCCTTTCCATAGCAGGATGGTCACAAAGACAGTGAAGAGTGAGAGAGGAATAAGAAACAGAGATCAAGATCGAGGCTTGGAAGAAACCTGGCAAAATACACATTCTGGTATTCTATTTGAGGTTCAGGGCTGGGCACCAATTCTACAGGGAAATATGGCAAGAGGCAAGGTAACTAGGTGGACAGATAGGAAAAAAAAACATATACAAGAGGACCTTCAAGATGGCGGAGGAGTAAGATGTGAACATCACCTTCCTCCCCACAAATACATCAAAAATACATCTACATGTGGAACAACTCCTACAGAACACCTACTGAACACTGGCAGAAGACCTCAGACTTCCCAAAAGGCAAGAAACTCCCCCACGTACCTGGGTACGGCAAAAGAAAAAAGAAAAAATAGAGGCAAAGCAATAGGGACAGGACCTGCACCTCTGGAAGGGAGCTGTGAAGGAGGAAAAGTTTCCACACACTAGGAAGCCCCTTCACTGGTGGAGACGGGGGTGGGCGGGGGTGGGGGAGTTTGGAGCCACGGAGGAGAGCGCAGCAACTGGGGTGCAGAGGACAAAGCGGAGAGATTTCCACAGAGAAGATCGGTGCTGACCAGCACTCACCAGCATAAGAGGCTTGTTTGCTCACCCGCCGAGACAGCTGGGGGCTGGGAGTTGAGGCTTGGGCTTCAGAGGTTGGATCCCAGGGAAAGGACTGGGGTTGGCTGCGTGAACAGAGCCTTAAGGGGGCTAGTGTGCCACAGGTAGCTGGGAGGGAGTCCGGGAAAAGCTTTGGACCTGCCTAAGAGGCAAGAGAGCATTGTTACAGGGTGTGCGAGAAGAGGGGATTCAGAGCACTGCCTAAACGAGCTCCAGAGACAGACAGAGCCAGGGCTAACCGTGCAGACACCAGAGACGGGCATGAAACGCTAACGCTGCTACTACAGCCACCAAGAAGATGTGTGCAAGCACAGGTCACTAAGCCACACCTCCTCTCCCAGGAGGCTGTGCAGCCCGGCACTGCCAGGATCCCATGATCCAGGGTCAAGTTTCCCAGGAGAACACATGGCACACCTCAGGCTGTTGCAATGTCATGCCAGCCTCAGCCACCGAAGGCTCAACCCGTCTTCCAATTATAACTACCTTACCCTTCCATCCCCCTGGACTGAGAGAGCCAGAGCCCCCAATCAGCTGCTCCTTTACCCACCCCCACCTCGGCAAAGAACAGCTTCCAGAGGGCAACCTACGTGCAGAGGCGGGGCCAAATCCAAAGCTGAACCCCAGGAGCTGTGCTAACAAAGAAGAGAAAGGGAAATTTCTCTGTGCAGGCTCAAGAGCGGTGGATTAAATCTCCACAATCAACTTGATGTACGCTTCATCTCCGGAATACCTGAATAGACAATGCATTGTCCCAAAATTGAGGCAGTGGACTTTGGGAGCAACTGTAGACTAGGGGTTTCCTGTATGTGACTGACTAGTTTCTGATTTATATGTTTGTCTTAGTTTAGTTTTTAGTGCTTGTTATCATTGGTGGATTTGCTTACTGGTTGGCTGCTCTCTTCTTTTTGTTTTATTACTTTCTTATTTTTTATTTTAATAATATATTTTTTATTCTTTATGTCAATAACTTTATTTTATTTATTTTCTTTTTTTTTTCCTCCCTTTTCTTCTGAGCCATGTGGCTGACAGGGTCTTGGTGCTCCAGCCAGGTGTCAGGCCTAAGTTTCTGAGGTGGGAGAGCTGAGTTCAGGAAATTGGAGCACCAGAGACCTCCCGGCCCCACGTAATATCAATCGGCGAGAGCTTTCCCAGAGATATCCGTCTCAACGCTAAGACCCAGCTCGACTCAACGACCAGCAAGCTACAGTGCTAGACACCCCATGCCAAACAACTAGCAACATAAGAACACAACCCCACCCTTTAGCAGAGAGGTTGCCTAAAATCATAATAAGTTCACAGACACCCCAAAACACACCACCAGATGCAGTCCTGCCCACCAGAAAGACAAGATCCAGCCTCATCCACCAGAACACAGGCACCAGTCCCCTCCACCAGGAAGCCTACACAACCCACTGAACCCACCTTACCCACTGGGGACAGACACCAAAAACAATGGAAACTACGAACCTGAAGCCTGTGAAAATGAGACCCCAAACACAGTAAGTTAAGAAAACTGAGAAGACAAAGAAATATGCAGCAGATGAAGGAGCAAGGTAAAAACCCACCAGACCAAACAAATGAAGAGTAAATAGGCAGTCTACCTGAAAAAGAATTCAGAGTAATGACAGTAAAGATGATCCAAAACCTTGGAAATACAATCGAGAAACAACAAGAAACGTTTAACAAGGACCTAGAAGAATTAAAGAGCAAATAAACAATGATGAACAACACAATAAATGAAATTTAAAATTCTCTACAAGGAATCAATAGGAGAATACTGAGGCAGAAGAACGGATAAGTGACCTGCAGATAAATAGTGGAAATAACTACCGCAGAGCAGAATAAAGAAAAAAGAATGAAAAGAATTCAGGACATTCTCAGAGACCTCTGGGACAACATTAAATGCACCAACTTTCGAATTATAGGGGTCCCAGAAGAACAAGAGAAAATGAAAGGAATTGAGAAAATATTTGAAAAGATTATAGTTGAAAACTCCCCTAATATGGGAAAGGAAATTGTCAATCAAGTCCACAAAGCTCAGAGAGTCCCATACAGGATAAATCCAAGGAGAAACATGCCAAGACACATATTAATCAAACTATCAATAATTAAATACAAAGAAAAAATATTAAAAGCAGCAAGGAAATTCCCATAAGATTAACAGCTGATCTTTCAGCAGAAACTCTGCAAGCCAGAAGGGAGTGGCAGGACATATTTACAGTGATGAAGGAGAAAAACCTACAACCAAGGTTACTCTACCCAGCAAGGATCTCATTCAGATTCGACAGAGAAATTAAAACCTTTACAGACAAGCAGAAGCTAAGAGAATTCAACACCACCAAATCAGCTTTACAACAAATGCTAAAGGAACTTCTCTAGGCAGGAAACACAAGAGAAGGAAAAGACCTACAATAACAAACCCAAAACAATTACGGATATGGTAATAGGAGCATATATATTGATAATAATCTTAAATGTAAATGGATTAAATGCTCCAACCAAAAGACATAGACTGGCTGAATGGATACAAAAACAAGACCCATATATATGCTATCTGCAAGAGACCAACTTCAGACCTAGAGACACATACAGACTGAAAGTGAGGGGATGGAAAAAGATATTCCATGCAAATGGAAAACAAAAGAAAGCTGGGGTAGCAATTCTCATATCAGACAAAATAGACTTTAAAATAAAGACTATTATAAGAGACAAAGAAGGACACTACATAATGATCAAGGGATCAATCCAAAAAGAAGCTATAACAATTGTAAATATTTATGCACCCAACAAAGGAGCACCTCAATACATAAGGCAAATGCTAACAGCCATAAAAGGGGAAATTGACAGTAACACAATCATAGGAAGGGACTTTAACACCCCACTTTCACCAATGGACAGATCATCCAAATTGAAAATAAATAAGGAAACACAAGCTTTAAATGATACATTAAACAAGTTGGACTTAGTTGATATTTATAGGACATTCCATCCAAAAACAACAGAACACACTTCCTTCTCAAGTGCTCATGGAACATTCTCCAGGATAGATCATATCTTGGGTTACAAATCAAGCCTTGGTAAATTTAAGAAAATTGAAATTGTATCGAGTACCTTTTCCGACCACAATGCTATGAGACTAGACATCAATTACAGGAAAACAACTGCAAAAAATACAAAAACATAGAGGCTAAACAATATATTACTTATTAACCAAGAGATCACTGAAAAAAAACAAAGAGGAAATAAAAAAATACCTAGAAACAGGGCTTCCCTGGTGGCGCAGTGGTTGAGAGTCCGCCTGCCGATGCAGGGGACAAGGGTTCGTGCCCCAGTTCGGGAAGATCCCACATGCCGCGGAGCGGCTGCGTGCGTTGAGCCATGGCCGCTGAGCCTGCGCGTCCGGAGCCTGTTGCTCCGCAACGGGAGAGGCCACAACAGCGGGAGGCTCGCGTACAGCAAAAAATAAAAAAAAAAAAAAAAAAAAATAATACCTGGAAACCAATGAGAGTGAAAACACGACGACCCAAAACCTATGGGATGCAGCAAAAGCAGCTGTAAGATGGAAGTTTATAGCACTACAATCCTACCTCAATAAACAAGAAACATCTCAAATGAACAACCTAACTTTACACCTAAAGCAATTAGAGAAAGAAGAACAAAAAAACCCCCAAAGTTAGCAGAAGGAAAGAAATCATAAAGAACAGATCAGAAACAAATGAAAAAGAAATGAAGGAAATGATAGCAAATATCAATAAATCTAAAAGCTGTTTCTTTGAGACGGTAAACAAAATTGATAAACCATTAGCCAGACTCATCAAGAAAAAACGGGAGAAGACTAAGTCTTTCAAAATTCATAAATACAATATGACCGTATCATTCTTTCCATAAAATAAAATTTGCTTCACTGGTTATAGCATAGCCATTTAAAATTTATCTAACATTTCTATTTTCTGGTTATGAAGAAACATTTTCTTAGACCTCATCCCTTTTCTTCTTGTCTACCATGAGGACCAGTAATTGGCTTTCTTTTCAGGGCCATTTTTACAGACAGAGACTGGCAAAAGTCTTTGTCCTACATATGAAGCCTCCCTAATCAATCATACAATTCAATGAAAACCTCAGCAAAATCACTGGTAACTTGGGATTCCCATGAACAGTTGAAACCAAGAATGTTAAGTCCATGACTACCAAGATTATATACTCACTCCTTGTAATAAAGAAAAAATTTTGAGATATTTGAGTACATATAAATATATGGATATATATAAATCCTGGCTCATTTTTCAATACAAGAAGTTGTATTATGTGACACCTAACATGTTCTTAATTATGCCAACATTATCTGAAACCTCTGAATATTTATACCTACAAGGAATTTAGTTCTACAAAAGTATTACCAAAGAAATACACTGCCAGACTACCTAAATGTTTTTTTCGTAATTCCCAGCACTTATTAGTGGGGTTGGTATATTTCTCACATATGCTTCCATATGGCCTGTCATTCAAGGGCCCAAGCTTCTTATAAGTATTTTGATAGTGTCCTTTGATATTACCTTCCTTGGTAAATGCCTGTTACAACTCTACCCAATATTAATTCCACAGTTAAAAAAATAAAAAAAGAGCTATTAAACTATTTATTCCTCATAAAATATGATGAAACATTTTTTTCTGGCACATTAAAAAAAAAAATGAGTCTCAACTCCAAACAAAAATGAGACAGTGGTAGCTAAAAAGTAGTTTCATTGGCCAAGAGAGGAGTCACTAAGGAAACGTCTGGGAAAGCCTTTGATCTCTGCTGGATGTGCCCGTCATGGTTAGCATGAGATGCTTCTCCCTTTACATAGAATAAGGACTCAGGAAACTTCACCACACTGTTGGTAAGGTCAAACAACTTGGCGGTGGGGACTGTTTGCTGGGAAATGAGAAATGAGAGCTAAACATACTGAATTTTCTTTTTCTGTCATACTGTGCAGTTGTCTGCTTTCCAGTGACCTTGATGTACTGTGTTTTTCCCCAGCAAGCTCCTAGCGCCCTCCAATACGCTTCTTGAATTATAGTCACATATCTACACCCAGTTGTTGTATAAAGATAAAGAAACACTGTAACCTGCTATGTTTGGACAGCCTTCTTGGTAAGGCAAAACAGATGTCAGGAGAGGAGGACTATCAATCTAAAGCTAAAGTGAGAGGAGAAAATTTAAAAAAAAACTTCAAAATAAATCATTCACTAGGGAGTCAGCAGATGACAGAGTATGATAAAGTGGGGTGGCAGCTCCAGGGAGGAGGCTCAAAACAGGCTCAAGATCCTGTTTCAGAACCAGAGTGCATTCAAAGTGTCAAAAGCGCCTCATTTTAAGCACGATCATCTGTGGATCCACAAAGGAATTGCAGGAGGCAGAAATTCTGATGAAACTAATCACAGGATCCTGGGTCTCTTTAGAAAGGCATGTCCAAAAGCTAGTTGTGAATCTATAATCAGCACAGATTCAAATGCATCCTCCCCAAGCTCCAGCCTCCCGATGCCATCTTTGAACCGTCCATGTACTTGTGAAACTGCTGTACTGTAGTTCTCTCTCTGTCCTTCCCTTTTACTCTCCCTCCACCCCACTCATTTTCTGTTCCAGAGATAGATGACAGATAGATAGATAGATAGATAGATAGATAGATAGATAGATAGATAGATATAGATAGATGATAGATAGACAGATAGGAAGAGGATGGGTGATAGCTGTCTTCCTGTTTTTGTTTCTTTATCTCCCCCTTTAAACTACAAGGCTCCGGAAAGCAGGAGCAGTGTCTGCTGTCCGATGTGCACACCCAGGCGTTTAATTCATTTGGCGGCTGCTGAGAAATACTTTTGAACTTCCTGATTAAATGATTCAAGAGTTTTAGACTTCTTTTAGAAAACATAAAGGAAAATACGCATTAACAGAATAAATACAATGAGAACAAAGTGCTTTTGAACGTTTTCAGAAGAAAAATGCCGAACCCTGCTTGGCCAAGACATGTGCCTTTATTTTATTTCAAGGGCGCTTCAAGAGGCACACCCGAGGCCAGAATGTAATACTTTAAAAATATAGAAAAATATTCAGAATCAGCGGTTTATTTCTGTTTTTGTAAGTTCTATATTTTGGCACTGGAGAAATAATATTGCTGGGGCAAGATGAAGGCCCTGTTCTTGATTCTGTGGCATATACTTTGAATATTTCATAGCACTGAATTATAGCAAGCATCTGATTCAGTTAATGTTCAGAAAGCTCTGGTTAAGCAAAGAATACATCTGGCCTAAATCAAACTGGGTGAGAGCTTACCAGAGAACTAAGGAGAGAACAGCTATGTTGGGATATATGATATTATCCCGTTCTCCAAGGAGGTGAAATTCCAGGGGAAGAGGTAGTTCATCAAATCTGAATCTCATTTCCAAGGCTTGTCACCCAAGCTGGAGGACTAGTAAAGAACTAGGTCAAAACACTATTTCTTTAGTTCCATGCAAGACTGTACATCAACTATCTTATATGGACAGCTGCCTCTTCTTTTCTATATGAATCTCGTAGCACCACCATCAATATTAGCCTCATCTTTTACCAAAATAAGAAGTTCCATATGTCTCAAAATCACTTTCCCTAGTATCTCACAGTACCTATACCAAGAAGCTCTTACTATGTATAGCATGTTTAATTTTAAGCCTCTTCAGCCTTACGTTGTAAAACACAATACATGCAGACACCTGTGAATCATCTGAGAATGACAAACACTATTTAAGGAAGACCTAAGGTACAACGCCTTATAATTAAGAATGATTCAATAAAAGAATAAGAAAATAGCTCAAGTACACAGGCCAAAGGAACACAATTACTTTTTCTTGGCAGTTTTAGATAATACAGTAATTCACTTAGGCATGCTGCTTTAATACTGATGTAGTCTCAAGAGATGATAGAATGCCTTTCTGGATGGCTGTACGGAGTTTACGTTCAATCGGCAGCACAGAGAAAACAGGCCATTCATTTCCATACTCCAGACGATGCAAAACAGTTACTTCATCCGAAGGCCTGTTGAGAGGCCAGTAAAATCACCGTATTGCATTAACTGGCACTTCTGGGCCTCTAGATGGTGGTTGTAAAATTGAAAGCGTTTGGATGAACACGTCACAGGATGTGATGATGAGTGCTTTCTCACAGCAGAAAATGTGAGTCGCACAGCTTTTACAAAGGTATCTGCCTCATGAAGAAAGCCTGAAAAGCTGGAATGCAATGTTACCTCTGCCAGAAGAGTGTCAAGAGGCACACCGAGAGACAACATGTGAAACCAAGTAAGTTAAACTGTGTAAATCAAAGTTCCATTTCCCTGTTTAGAAAATGGGCTTTGGCAGCAAATTCTCCATTGTCCTGAGCCACAAGAGTAGGAACCAGAATGGTTGCTAGGAAAGTTTATGGAGTTTTCATAACGCAGTGTTCCTTGGCACACTTCCCCTCTCTGGATATCATGGTGACTTTGCTTTATCATGGCTGAAAGTGATAGAAACATTTTCATCCAAATATTATTCACTTAGATATACCTAGTTACATTTAAATATTCTATGATTTCTCATGCCATGTGGAGCTGGAACCTTAAATCTAGGTGGGAGGTGGGATGGGGGGGCATTATTTATCTATTTGCCTTGAAGTAACCCAGCAATTAAGAGGTTTTCTATTTTATTGTCAATATGACTGTATTTCACATAGGGTATGAAATTACAGTAATTTGAGAGGATTATTAAAACAAATATAAAAATCCCAGGAACAGGGCTTCCCTGGTGGCACAGTGGTTGAGAGTCTGCCTGCCGATGCAGGGGACACAGGCTCATGCCCCGGTCTGGGAAGATCCCACATGCCGCGAAGCGGCTAGGCCCGTGAGCCATGGCCACTGAGCCTGCGCGTCCGGAGCCTGTGCTCCGCAATGGGAGAGGCCACAGCAGTGACAGGCCCGCGTACTGCAAAAAAAAAAAACAACCCAGGAATAAAAATTTGTTTACTTCTATAACTAAATTATTAATGTTTAGGGAATTGACCCAAGCTGAGCAAAGACACTTTTTCTCAAAATTACAATTTTTTAAAATATATTTTTATTTTATTTTTTAGTTTCTGGTTTTTCTAAATAAGCTTCCCTAAATGATAGCGTTTTTAACCTTATTGGGAAATGTTGCCTTTATAAATACTATGTTTTTAAATACTCAAATTGGGACTCAAAGTAAGCTAAATATGAGGAACTTTTAAAATAGTAAGTCCTTTCACTGTGTTTTGCCTTGAATGTTTGCATTTTTACTTTACACACAAATGTTTTCCATTTATTCAGTTATATATAATTTTTAAAAAGAGGAAATATATGTAGAGTTAGGTCTCTAAGAATTCAAAACAAAGAAAAGAATTTTAACATGTTTCCAAAGTAAGTGCTTTGGCAAAAATGTCTATTATACTTCTTCTGTTTCAGTTTCCATATAAATCTGAATTTCCTTGTTTATAACCAACAACAATGAAAAAGAATAAAGAAAATAAAGTGGATATACACATTTTTTATTAAGAAATATAAATGAATTGTAAATCAAGAAAGCACATTAGGGTGTTGCTCATTAAAAATTCAACTCCAGGGGCTTCCCTGGTGGCGCAGTGGTTGAGAGTCTGCCTGCCGATGCAGGGGACACAGGTTCGTGCCCCGATCCGGGAGGATCCCACATGCCGCGGAGCGGCTGGGCCCGTGAGCCATGGCCGCTGAGCCTGCGCGTCCAGAGCCTGTGCTCCACAACGGAAGAGGCCACAACAGTGAGAGGCCCGCGTACCGAAAAAAAAAAAAAAAAAAAATTCAACTCCAGTTCTGGAAGTCACACTCCCCGACATGTAACATATATCTTACAATAGCAGGTCCAGATATGTTTTCTGAAATGATACACATTCTGAATAATCTTCACATGAGTTCAATAAAAGTGAAAAAAAATGTGGAGAGGTAAAGTAAAAAACACTATAAACACAATTATTCCCACTAAATTTTATATGCCAGGTTGTAACATTTGATCAATGACTGTCACTTACTTAAAAATGCAAAAAGTTTATATAGCTGTAAAAAATGTACCAGCTAGGGCTGCCCTGGTGGCGCAGTGGTTAAGAAAATCCGCCTGCCAATGCAGGGGACATGGGTTCAAGCCCTGGTCCAGGAAGATCCCACATGCCGCGGAGCAACTAAGCCCATGCACCACAACTACTGAGCCTGTACTCTAGAGCCCGCAAGCCACAACTACTGAGCCTATGCACCACCGTTACTGAAGCCCGAGTGCCTAGAGCCTGTGCTCCACAACAAGAGAAGCCACCGCAATAAGAAGCCCACTCGCCGCAACTAGAGAAAGCCCGAGCACAGCAACGAAGACCCAATACAGCCAAAAATAAATAAAATAAATTAATTAAAAAAAATGTACCAGCTAGTATCTGAATTATGTGTTCTTTTCCCTGGTCCAAATTTAACTGCATTGCTTTCTCACCCACCAACTGAATATTACACAATTCTATATAATAAGTGAAAATGACTATTTTGAGATAAACTTCAATCAGCTCTGATTTTTATAGGTTACTCTAAAAAAAATCTTTGGTCCTGTATTTTTGTGGAAATACATACTGGAAATACATTTCCCATGAAATTATAATATATATGGCTCTCAGGATGCTACAGCTAAAAAGTAATACTTTTTTTAAAAAAGTGTTTTTAAACATAATAGTTAATATTCGTTCACTATCAACATGTATAAAAGTGAATGCATATTCCAAAAAGCAAAAGTAAATTAGTTACCAAAAACCATGTCCTAGCGACCACATGAAGGCACACAGCTGCTTGCTAAATCACTTGTTTATGATGGAAAAATATCCATCACATTAGTTTTCAAAAGTGTAAGAGTTTGTGTTGAAGGTGACCTTTCCCAGAGCAACAACTACTTTAGAACATTTATCCTTGGTGTTTGAAAACTGCAATTAAATAAGTGAACACTCTGGTGCCTCTAAACAGAGTCTAATGTCCTTAGTACCTTACAAATGAATCATTTATTAAATTCTTAATTTCTAGGATCAAATGCCAATGACTTTTAGCAAGGAAAAAGCAAAGCATTAAAACATATCTCCAGTGACACTAGGTGAGTGTTACTAAGAATTTTCTGTAAGTATATTAAATCATGAAATACTGAGAGGAGAAATCTATGCAATTTCAGACTTAAGGCTCATGAAGAGGATAACATCTATGTAGAGATGGGAAAGTTAGTATTTTCTATTTGAAATCAGAGTACATGATTACATTTTCCACTCAATTTAGCTTTATAATCCTTTGAAAGAGGAGGTCTGGAACCCGCCCCTTCTGGCCAGTGAGTACTGATATTTTAAATTTAAAGTCCTTAGTAAATGCCTTCCTTTGTCTTCAAGAGCTCTTTCCTGGAAGGCCCTCAGCTGGACCTCAGGCTTAACCTGTACACATGTTCAGAAGAATACTGTTGAACCAAAACGTCTTACTTCTAACCAACAAATCCATGGTATACATGGGGAGGCTTAGTTTCCATCCACCTCCAGATCTTGGTCCTGTAAGTCAGTACATTATGGATATTTGAAAGGGTGGCTTTACCAAACAGATAGCAATTTTCATGAACTTTTAGACAGGGATCACCAAGTGGGAAGCAGTTTATTTGAATCTTACTAGAAAATACTTGCTACGATTTGAAAGAATTGCCACAGAAAAGAAAATTAGCACAGAGATAAAGCTCGTAACACTGCTATAGTTTTGGAGGGAAATAAAACACATAATATTTTCCATTTATTTCCCCAGCACCATCTACCCCATCCCACATCTGCAGTAAAAAGCTCATACCTTCCAATATACTTTACTTCCCACGCTACTGCCATCTGTGACAGATTTGGATATGCCACCCAATACTTTCCCTCTTCTTGGATACAAATCTACACTTCATTTTCTATACTTCTTATACTTTTTTTTCACTTCTGCTCACAATTAAGGCAGATGTTTCTTCTTCATGTCTTCTCTTCTCTTTGACTGCAGGAGACCAAGGAAATGCCTAACCTCATATGAGAGATGTAGGGCTACAGTATGGAAGGAGTCTAGGTCCCCAAGTGACCAGATGGAACAGAGTCTCTGTCCCTCTAACCTGCACTGAACTTTCACAAAAGCAGAACATATACTCTTACTGCATTAAGCTTCCTCAGGTTTGGAGGTTGTTTGTTATAGTATTTAGAGTGTACAATGATTAATAAACTACTCCTCTTGTAAGTTATTACTACAGTCGAGTCTATAATCTTACTCTTTGGATTTCTAAAAAAAAGTATATTTTTCATTGTGGAGAGTTTACCATGGCCAAGCCAGTAGGAGCTTTACAAAGTATCTCTCAGCTGGAGTTATTCTTTGCATTTTCCTCACTCCTGACTCATCCAATGACCATTCTAAAACCATTTCCTTCTTTGCTACTATAATTTACTTGCAAGAATGGAGAAGTTCTTACAGTAGAATAATGACCTAGGAGTTCCACAGAGAGGCCAGCAGTACGAAACGTAGAGGAGATCACCTTATTCTGAACTACATAATTATGATTGCATAATCACAGAAGTGTTAAATAATGTTAGGCTACTAACTTTGGCTTTTCTAGAGATTTTCATTACTTTATAGGATAATAAACTATTCCACAAACCAGAGATATGTGGGAAAAGAAGGAAATTCAAGTAGCCAAGTGGAATTAGCCTTATCATATAGATACTGCAGAGTTTCCCACATTTAATCGTTGTGAACAGTGTGCTACAGTTCTTTGGGGATGAAAAACACAGGGAACACATTAGAAACTTAAATTTCACTGTTTGACACAATGGAATTTTCAACCATTGTTTTCAACTGGAAAAGTATAAAATAATAAACGTAGATGTTCTAAGTGTGGCCTTTGGAACTTTCTTTGTTGATGTTATCATGAGTATACATATTAAAAGTAAAATGGAAGATGAATAGTTTACAGCATAAAGAAATATTTTCCATCTTCACAATCTATGGTTTCAGGGTTCCCCTAAGGCCTTAAAATGAAGTCTACTTGGTGGTCTCAGCTCTAACCCCTGGAGTATGTATTCCACATCTCCAACACAGAACACCTGATTCTGCAGAATTTGACACTTCTCTGCAGCCTCCACACAGAAGAAACAGAGGACTTGACATGCATGGAAATTAAATTATCGTTCACCCCTAGAGACATGCTGTCTTCCCAGGTCAAGGTTACATTAAGGTCAAATGAAGGAGCTCAAATTTCAACCAACTCTGCCCTAGCTGTGATTCAACAGAAAACACATCTTTTGAGTTCTTGACAATCTGCTACATTTTACATGATCCATCAAAAATAAAATTAGAATAAACACCAAGTAAATCACCTTAAAGGAAATATAGTTTTGCATTATCAAACGAGGTGATTACCTTAAAAGCCAGGAATTGCCTCAAAAGTGTGAGTTTCCCACGAGTTCATAAATGAATAAATAAATTCTGAGACAGTTATAAAAATTCAGCCTGTGAATTGGCAAAGAATGACCCTAACTGTTCAATATAACCTTCATAGAAACTTAAGAATCGTTCACTTGGTTTTGTTGATTATTAATTCACAACCCTACATAATATCTGAATGGCTGAGATGAAGTAAAAAATAGAGCCTCTAGGACTCATCATTAAGGCCTTAATGAAAATATACAGGCCCTTAAAATAATGAGATAAAAATCCTTTTAATGAGGATTAATCATTGATATTCATGGGAATCCCTTCAAGGCATAATTATATTAAACTTACTTAAATGCTATATATTTTCAAAGATAATTCTTATAGCTGAAAGTAGACTATTTTACCTGTCCACTTCCACTCAATGCTTTCTTAACTGACATGTCCAGCCATATCTTTTGACTGAAACAAGAAAAACCTCAGCCAAACTGGGAAAGTTAAAAGTACATATAACCGGGCTTCCCTGGTGGCGCAGTGGTTGAGAGTCCGCCTGCCAATGCAGGGGACGCGGGTTCGTGCCCCGGTCCGGGAGGATCCCACATGCCGCGGAGCGGCTGGGCCCGTGAGCCATGGCCGCTGGGCCTGCGCGTCCGGAGCCTGTGCTCCGCGGCGGGAGAGGCCACAGCATTGAGAGGCCCGCGTAACGCAAAAAAAAAAAAAAAAAAAAAAAAAAAAAAAGTACATATAACCCTAGTGCAATAGAATGTTTTCAGTTCATTCAGAATACATTACGTTTCCCACACTCAGGCAAAGTTTGGAGCATTTAATGAATTTATGTAATTATGTCTACAAATGGGGGTGATTTGTTTCAAAGTCCTTGAAGGCACTCAGGCTTTGAATGCAAAAGATATGAAAGTCTTCTGAATTCGTAGAGGTCACTACTCTAGTCTTCTTCATTTTGAGGGGCTGCCTAATCCAGGTCCTAGTTATTAAGCAAGAGAAACAATGTCAAGAAGCAAGGTTTCTTTCCTTCCTCACTGGAATTGACAACAGTATTAATCTGTGGATCTGCAGGCTCCATTGAACACCCACATGACTTAAACTGTGATACCTTATGAGTCGCAGCAGGTAGATACCATTAGACGTGTGCATCTTCAGAACACAGGCCACTCTTTCAATAATGTGCATGTACAGTTTGAAACCATACAATTATCATGAGGTTCCTTGATCAACCTGCACTCATATTGTAATCATCCATCTGCTAAATCAAACTGTCAAACTTCTTGCCACAAGAATTTGATGTCTTGTTCATGCCAGTAAGTCCACATGGCTATGCAACTCTTTTCTCACTTTCAGAATTCAATCAGAAAGAAAAAAAAAAAGACTCCTAAGAAAGAGGAATACAAAGAAATAGTGTTCCACAAACAGATTAACAAAAGCAATGTAAAGACAATGTGTGATCCAGCTTACCTCTCACCTAAGACTGCTTAAGTATCTTTTTATTTGCCTAATGGATTATGTATCTACTAGCATTTTCAGCTAGTAGATATATAATACACATGGAGTGTATATGATATAACATATACAACTAATAAAATGAGTTGAATGTAAAATCATCAAATTACATGCAAAGTAAAGCTAGGTTTCCACCTCTGTGGCTCAGCAGCACATCAGTATTAGAGCAAAGGGAATTTCTCCCACCTTGTTCCAAAGAGGCTTTCCTACAATCTGGCATTTTGGAGGAGAAGCTTTCTTTCCACGGCAAAATTTTCTAGGTCTAGGTCCCCAGCCTAATCTAGTTCACTTTAGGTCTGAAAATCATTAACCTCATGGCATCTCAGCCTTCACACATATGCATGCCCAAATGTGTACAAGGACAGAGACACTCTTTCTGGTTAAAACTGCAAAGACCTCGTGAGAGGCAGAAAAGATGTCCTGACTAGACATAGGCAGCCTCCCCCAAGTGAGTATGGGCAGCGGCCTCAGCATTGCTAGAGGCAGCATCCCCCAGAGAAATACACTGACTTGTAGCACTCAACCTCCTGATCTCATCGGCATCACCTGAGGACAAAGTTCAGCTGGCTTTCTGCCGTCCAGGAAAATGGAGACTAATCTGGTCAAAGCACAAAACCACAGAAAGTTCCTATTACCAAAAGGTAATATATATTCTCCAAGCAAATAGTATGCATTGCTTGCTCATTTCTTTTATTTTAGTTCAAAAGTTATAACAAATAATATGTAATGATTATAAAATTATATATATATATATATATATGGGCACAGGTGCAGATGTAATTGTAGATGCAGACATAGACATAGACATCAGTGTAGCTCAGGATGGTTTGTGTTATTTTCTGTTTTTCTTACATTAATAGAATCATTCTCTGTGTATTATTCTGGGATGTTTTCTTAATTCTGGTTTATTAGGTATAATCTACATACAATACATTCCAACTGTTGTATGGTACAGTTCTATGAATTTAATCTACTGTTGTATAATCACCACCACAGTAGAATACTGAATATTTCCATCATCTCCCAAAAGTCTTCTTATGCCAGTTTGAAGTCAGCCTTTCCCCCACTTCCAGGCCAAGGCAACCATTGATCTGCTATCTATGAGACTTAACAATATACCTTGGAAATTATTCTATGAGAATGGTAAAAATGGAATAAATTCTAGTGATTCTGCAAAATATAATCTGTGACATGCTTCAACATTTATAACAGTTTTCATAGAACATTGGAAAGGGAACTACAGAATAGATTTGTACAATAAATAGCCCTTCTATATTTTTCTGTTTTAAGATCTATAGCAAATGCTAAACAAGAGCCGTATGAACCACACAACTTTTCTCCAAAAAGATTACCAAACATTAGGAAAAAACAGCAGCTGTCAATTTACCCTCCTTCAACTTGCTGAAAAGCACTGGGCAGAGTTAATGAAGATTAGAGGAAAGGAGTGGAAAAAGGAAAGAAACATTGAAAACACTGTAAATTATTTTGCATATTTTTAAAAGTATACTATGCATGATAGAGTAAAAATAAATTGAAGAGTTTCTCCGGGACTGCTCTTCAGCTAAGAGGCCAGGTCTGAAAATAGTAAGAGAATAGCCAGAAGACAAAGGACTTGGAAGAAC
This sequence comes from Phocoena sinus, assembly GCF_008692025.1. Lineage (NCBI taxonomy): Eukaryota > Metazoa > Chordata > Mammalia > Artiodactyla > Phocoenidae > Phocoena > Phocoena sinus. The sequence continues at coordinate 33,340,212 of NC_045767.1, forward strand.
TTAGGGGGTATTTTCATCTTCATACGTTCCTGATGCCAAAAAATGGAAGTTTTGAATCATTTCTTTAGCACAGCACAACCATGACCCTCAAATATCAGATTTAATATTCTCATTTAGCATTTCATAGCTTCTACAAGGTTCCAAAGGAGAGCAAATATATATTTTTTTCCTCCAGATTAATCTTTTGGCAAACTAGAACGTCCCCAGAGGAATCCACAAGCCCTATTCATTCACATATGCAAAGAAAGCTAAGGTTATTGACTAACAAGTTGATAAACTGTAACCCAGGCAGCAGCTGTTTTCATGGAATTGCTTTGTATTGAAATGACAGAAGCAAAAATGCCTGCATTTTCTCTATGTGGATTGTATCTAGCAGAGTAAAGGATTACAAGAAAATAACAATGCTATTTTACAAAAAAAAAAAGACAACCCTGTTATACTTGTTTTGTGTATTCAATTAAACTTGTTGGCTTAAGCAGGTGTAATCTGATGGCAGACATATCACCTGGATGTTCCTGGAAGAGATGACAGAGATTTAGGCTCATGGGTCAACAACAGGACAGTATCTTGGAAGTGCATGATAGGAAAGTGCAAGGATACTGTTCCAAAACTTATCCTTTTTAAGATGTACTTAGGAGCCAAAGATTCTGAGTATCTAGAGATCGGGGTGCAAAATGTGCTTTCACCAATATGACAGCAAGAGTGTAGCAGTTTCATAGCAGGGAGACCCTTACTAAGGGGGAATTTGTTTCTTTCACTCAAGTTGTTAGTTCCCCTATTCTGTTTTTCTGTCAAATTCAGTCCACCACAACACCGAAGGAAGAATAATTCCATTTCTTTGCTTATACAGACTTGACTTCTACAATATAACACTCCAGCAAACACCACCAAGTGGAAGGAAACTTAGGAGGTCCAGCCCAGATTTTGTGGCCAAAGAGCTGCAGTTGTTGAATATTAGTGCCAGTATATCAGTTGGCCTCAGAGAACTCCAGCTTCCAGCCGCTGAGTACAAATAGCTCACTCACACAAAAAGGCTCACAGGTTTCTCTCCATCTGATCCACTTCAGCAACTCTAGTCTTAAAGGTTGGTATAGCAGGTGGACTGAGGAACACAAGCTGAGTGTCTTTGCTATATGTTTGTTACAAATTTTTAAATTTTATCTTTGGTCATAAGAGGGTGGGTTAGAGATTATCTTCTTCCCTTCTTTCGAGGAAAGAAGATAGCATTTCTCAATTTGGGCAACAGATTCGATTGAAGAGATGACTTAAGAATACAGATCTCAAGACTCAAGTAGGAATTGGATTTCAATATATCAACTAAATATTTATAATTGATGCTAAAGAAACCATATCTGTTGTTAATTTTAATTGAGCTATATTGCTTTATTGGCCATTCATTGTACGAAAACCAGTAATACCTAGTATGTGCCTAGCACTTCATTTTGAACACACTACACAGTTAACCCTCACAATAACCATATCAGGTAGGTAGTGATGTGCTTGCATTGTATGATAAAATTGAGTCTCAGAGAGGTTCAGAGACCTGCCTAAGAGCAAGCAGTTTTTAAGCGAGAGAACTGGAGCTAGAAGCCAGGTCTTCAATGTTTTAGGCCAGTGACATTCTATTATGCCACAGCTGCCTCCTAAGTTACTTAGTCCCCAAATAAAAACGTGGTAAAAGTTACAGAGAGTGAATTAAGGAGAAGGCTGGAATTTGCGAGAACCTAATGATTTCTAAAACTAGGTATTAAAAATGGTTCTCCAAGATCCTGAAGCCATTAACGAATTGATTTATTAATACTGGACTCCCTTTATCTTGCCTTAAATCCCCCAGGTTGAGTCATGCAGAATGTCCCAGAACCTGAAATAGGATCTCTCTCAGTCAGTAGGAATCAGAAGATGGGAATGAGAAATAAGACCTTGCCTGTTGTTGAGAAGGAAAATCTCAGGGCTTTTGTTAGGCCCTGGGGATAATCTGGTTCCTGGTATTAAAATCATTCAATAAGAGGAACTGAACTTCTTAGCAGAAAATAGTATGCAGTTTCATTTATATATTTACTGGGGATATTTAGATAGATCAATAATTTAAATTTCCACTATAAATTAAACCTCAAGCACAAGATCAGAAGAAAATTAGATTGGTATCCAAAAGCAAACAAACCAAAAACACTTCATCATCAAAACAAATGACATTCTGTAACTCTAAGAAAGTATTTTTGGTATTCTGTGCTTGAGCCCCTAAGTATATTTATGTAAATACGAAACACTTGCTGATTCGGAGTAGCATGTTAGAGACTATTTAAGATAGTAAAGTGGGTCAGGCCAGGCTACTTACGCAATTTACTGAGAGAATTTGTATTTTGGTCTGGTCAGACTATGAAAACTCCTTTGCAATCAACATTTGTGTTCCCTGCTTCTCAATTTAATCAATTTGATAAAATAAAATGTCACCTAGCATGTTAATAGCCCTCTCTTAAAATCTGTCTTGTAAAAAAAAAAAAAATCTGTCTTGTATAATTTTGGCAAATAAGCAAGGCCATATGTATTACTTTTGTCTACAATGTCTGTTTGAACATGCATACATATGAAGGTAAAATGTTCACAGTTATTCTAAGGCAGATCTTTGAAAACATTGAATAGATATAAGGGAAAAGCATTTCTTTTTAATGAAAGACATATTGACCCCAAGGCTTTCATTAGAAGTTAGTTTTTTGACAGAAAGATATAGATCAGTGGAACAGGATAGAAAGCCCAGAGATAAACCCACGCACATATGGACACCTTATCTTTGATAAAGGAGGCAGGAATGTACAGTGGAGAAACGACAGCCTCTTCAATAAATGGTGCTGGGAAAACTGGACAGGTACATGTAAAAGTATGAGATTAGATCACTCCCTAACACCATACACAAAAATAAGCTTAAAATGGATTAAAGACCTAAATGTAAGGCCAGAAACTATCAAACTCTTAGAGGAAAACATAGGAAGAACACTCTATGACATAAATCACAGCAAGATCCTTTCTAACCCACCTCCTAGAGTAATGGAAATAAAAACAAAAATAAACAAATGGGACCTAATGAAACTTCAAAGCTTTTGCACAGCAAAGGAAACCATAATCAAGACCAAAAGACAACCCTCAGAATGGGAGAAAACATTTGCAAATGAAGCAACTGACAAAGGATTAATCTCCAAAATTTACAAGCAGCTCAATAACAAAAAAACAAACAACCCCATCCAAAAATGGGCAGAAGACCTAAACAGACATTTCTCCAAAGAAGATATACAGAATGCCAACAAACACATGAAAGAATGCTCAACATCATTAATCATTAGAGAAATGCAAATCAAAACTACAATGAGATATCATCTCACACCAGTCAGAGTGGCCATCATCAAAAAATCTAGAAACAATAAATGCTGGAGAGGGTGTGGAGAAAAGGGGACACTCTTGCACTGCTGGTGGGAATGTGAATTGGTTCAGCCGCTATGGAGAACAGTATGGAGGTTCCTTAAAAAACTACAAATAGAATTACCATATGACCCAGCAATCCCACTACTGGGCATATACCCTGAGAAAACCAAAATTCAAAAAGAGTCATGTACCAAAATGTTCATTGCAGCTCTATTTACAATAGCCCGGAGATGGAAACAACCTAAGCGCCCATCATCGGATGAATGGATAAAGAAGATGTGGCACATATATACAATAGAATATTACTCAGCCTTAAAAAGAAATGAAATTGAGCTATTTGTAATGAGATGGATAGACCTAGAGTCTGTCATACAGAGTGAAGTAAGTCAGAAAGAAAAAGACAAATACCGTATGCTAACACATATATATGGAATTTAAGGAAAAAAATGTCATGAAGAACCTAGGGGTAAGACAGGAATAAAGACGCAGACCTACTGGAGAACGGACTTGAGGATATGGGGAGGGGGAAGGGTGAGTTTTGACAGGGCGAGAGAGAGTCATGGACATATACACACTAACAAACGTAGTAAGGTAGATAGCTGGGGGGAAGCAGCCGCAAGGCACAGGGATATTAGCTCGGTGCTTTGTGACAGCCTGGAGGGGTGGGATGGGGAGAGTGGGAGGGAGGGAGACGCAAGAGGGAAGAGATATGGGAACATATGTATATGTATAGCTGATTCACTTTGTTATAAAGCAGAAACTAACACACCATTGTAAAGCAATTATACCCCAATAAAGATGTTTAAAAAAAAAAAAAAAAAGAAGTTAGTTTTTTTTTTTAATGTTTGGCCATGACACATGGCTCACGGGAGCTTAGTTCTCCGACCAGGGACTGAACCTGCACCCTCGGCAGTGAAAGCGGAGTCCTAACCACTGGACCGCTAAGGAATTCCCTAGAAGTTAGCTTTTTAACTGAGGTGACTGTTCTTTCTTTCAAAATTGTTCTGTCAACTGTTTAGTTCTGCTTGTGATGGACTCAATAATATTGCTGACTGGCTTATTTCAGTGCTTAGTGTAGCATTATAATACCTGAGAATGCACAAAAAATAGCATTTTTTTGTTTACAGACTGTAAAAAGTCTGCCTTCTCCCCAAGGTTCCACCACTGCCACAACCACCACTTGACTCTGAGTTTACTATGCAAATATATTTACCTGTAATCCATACATATCATTGTCAATACCTTCATTCAACTAAGTCTAAGTATCCTGGAGATTGGATTACTTCTTTCATTTATCCCAAAATTGCCTAAAAGAGGTTTCTATTCTGAGATGGTAATTAAAGAACTGTTTTTTGAATTTGGTCAATTCATTCTTTCGCCCTACCCTTGATTTCAGTAAAACAAGATCTCGGCCTGAAGCACAGGGCACTCAGCCATCTTCAGAGTAGCTGGATTATGACACATATTACATATAATCCCAAATGCTGAAGTCCTTCCGACACTCCATTTTTTGGCAACTTAGCCTTTTGGTGAGAGTAAGTCTGCTTGATGGATGGTCCTGAACAGGAGTTATGTGATCTCTGGCCTTTGTGTGATAGAAAACATTTTTGGAAAAACAGTGTCTTGTGTCATCCATCGTGAAACAACCTTTCAATTGATCTGTTGTGACTCCTGTCTTACCGCACTAACATAAATGTGCTTCAGATAATGGTAGTCCCAGTTCAGATTAAATTCTGCATTGGGCAATCCACCCACCATTGCCAGCTGGAACAAGCCCTCCATTTAGGTAACAATACACATTTAAAATCCAGGCCCCAACACGGGACGAGCTATCTGTTGAACGCAGATCATGGGTGTGAACAGAACAGATGTGGAAACACTGCTACAGCCAGATTCACACTGCAGGCAGGAAAGGATTCAGGGGGCTCACTGTGGCCCAGCTGTGCTGAGATCCAGAGACCATATGGTCATCTCTACCAATTAGTGCTAAAAATGTCATTTGCAGTGTCAGATTAGGTGTTTTGTTTTTTCTTATTTTTGTGTCTTTTAAGTAGCCATATCACTTACAGAGAAGCCATTTTCTTACAATGTTTGTGTCGGTGAGAACAAGCAGAAGATTTTGGTGAGTTAGAAAATAGAAAACCACCTATTGCCCCTTGAATTGCTTTTTGGCATTGCAAAGTTTTCATTTCTGTTTTGGCTGTGGTTACACAACCTTGAAGAAGGCAAACTGTGGGTGTGCAAATTACCTGATTACTTAAAATACAGATTCTTAAATCACTCACTCCTCCTCTGTTTCAAATAGCATACAATTAACAATCTGTTTGCAATAATAATAGGCACAAACATCTCCCACATCCCTCCAGCTAAATGGATGCTGATACTAGAACTGCTGTGTTTACTTTGCACCTGAATTCCACTGTGGTGAGTATTTGAGAGATTCATATTCCAGTAGAAGATTCCAAATGGCAGTCTGGCAGATGACAAAAAATACAAATGTAGTTCATTTTTATATTAATTTATAGGCAGCCGTGTCCCAAGCCCCTTGGGCATCCTAGCAAAATTAGGAAAAAGAAAAATAACTAGAAACACATCCAAGAGAAACATATCCAAATAAAACCAAGATCAGGAGCTCAAAATAAATGGTGCTATGATGAATACCGCAAACTACAAGGGAAAAACAAAGCTTTAAATTACTGAGCCCTTGAGGCTGAAGAGGTGATTAACCAATTAACAGTTGCATAGTATCTTGGAGCTATAATAAAGCTTTCTATCAATGAGAGTTTTGAGTTTGGAATAATGATTCACAAGAAGATGCCCTTCCCAGCCAGCCCTTTCCTGACTGCAGCCTGCAGGAATAATTCCAGCTCTGCAAACTGCTCCCAGCAGCTGAGCAGAGCTTCCATTGCTTTATTTTAATCATGTTTCAAAATAAATTGACAGGGGCTTCCCTGGTGGCGCAGTGGTTGAGGGTCCGCCTGCCGATGCAGGGGACGCGGGTTCGTGCCCCGGTCCGGGAGGATCCCGCATGCCGCGGAGCGGCTGGGCCCGTGAGCCATGGCCGCTGAGCCTGCGGGTCCGGAGCCTGTGCTCTGCAACGGGAGGGGCCGCAACAGTGAGAGGCCCGTGTACCTCAAAATAAATAAATAAATAAATAAATAGACAAAAGTCAATAAATAGCTTCTGAAAAGGAAGTTGAATAATTTCATCCTTTATACAAAGAAATTACCAGCTTTAAATGGGGGAATTAGGTAGAAATTATAAAATGAAGAGAAGAAAGATTTTCTAAAAAAAATCTATTAAGAAGTTAATTAGATAATTAACTATATTATGGATTTACCTGAGAGTGATATGGGGTTACTTTTTCCTAGAAATAGTGCAGTACTATAAATCATCTTCATCTCAGAATACTTCTACATGGAATCTTTGATTCAAACCAAATTAATAGTGTTCATTTAAAGTCTGAATTTAAATGTTTGGATCCTCTTTATATGACGTTAAAGAAAACAAGAAAACTTAAGGAAATTAATTGCATAATTTTTTTTTGTGGTACGCGGGCCACTTTTTGACTACTTTAATGTGGCAACCATTATTCTGCTTTTACAGTATTTGATTATATGTTACTCCTTTTTCTCATTCTTTGGTATATGCCAGAGAACAATGGATAAAGTCACCTCCCCAAGGTGCCTCTGGAAAATGATGTACTCAGATGTAAGAATCTTGCCCTGCAGACTTATGGTTACCAGGGGGGAAAGATGTGGGGGGGAGGGATAAATTAGAAGTCGGGGACTAATATACACTCTGCTGTATATAAAATAGATAACCAACAAGGACCTACTGTGTAGCACAGGGAACTCTATTCAATATTATGTAATGACCTATATGGGAAAAGAATCTGAAAATGAATGCATATATTATATGTATAACTGAATCACTTTGCTGTACACCTGAAACTAACACAACATTGTAAATCAACTATGCTCCAATATTAAATAAAATTTTTTAAAAAAAGAATCTTGCCCTAGTCACAGGCATGTGTACCCCATCTGTTTATCAGTGACTTTGAATGTCTGTGAAATAATACCTATTACAATTTGGAATTAAATTAACACAAAAAAGTGAGAAAGATACCTGGTTCTTCTGAAGCCCTAATTGAAACCCAAAATGATCCTTACAAATCAAAATAAAAGCAAATACTTGGCAAGAAGGTAGTCAAGAGAGAAAAACAAATGTATCATGTGAATTCAGGATGAGGAAGAAAGGGTTTGCCACAGAGGCTAAGTGCCATTGTGAATCTTTAACTGAACATGAGTCAGGAGCACACAGCTATTATGTTAAAAACCAGCAAGACAGAGGAATGCACTCACAAGAACAAAACATGCAAGAACCCTGAAGCAATTGTCCCTCTGGGCATTTGTCAGGCACTTATTAGAGTACTATCTCCAGTTTGAGGTCCAGAAACTAAAGAAGGCTAAGGAAACTTGGAGAGGAATGAGAGAAAAGCAGCAGAAGAGATTAAAAGTTCAATAAAAGGGTCTGGGAGGAACTGGAATTCATAGAGATTGCCTGCAAAAGAGTAACTTTTCTAAATGTTCATATAGTTACATGTTTTTCCCATAATCGTTGCACTTATCTAGGAGATTCTGCAATCTTCTCTTGGGCCCCTTTAGCCTTCTAATAACAATGGATTAAAAGTCTTTAGGTTGGCAGGGATAGGAAAAATAAATATTAGATGCTAATGGTATCAGTTTGTTAATAAAAAAATTTGTATAATCATCTGCAGAACATTCCTGGTACCTCAAACGTAAGAAAATAAATTTCTTCTGTCAGATCTGTTTTCCTTCTCATATCCACTTGTCTTTTTTAGTGGTATCGTTATGCATCCAGACACCCAAAATTGACGGGAGATCTTTGACTTTTCCAGCTCCCTTACCAACTATTCCAAATTAATGATGTTACATTGATTCTACCTACTAGTAATTCTGAATTGACCCCCTCCTCTCCATTACTCCCGCTGTTACCTTTATCCAGAACCTCTTCATCTCTTACTTGGACTATCACCATGGATTCCTACCATCAGTCTTTTGCTACTTAAGCTCATTTTCCACACTATCATTCAAAACACTTATTTAATTATATCCCTTTTCTGTTTGAAGACTTCAACTGCCTCTATGCTTCTTAAGGGATAAATCAAAGCTTGTAGCACAACATGCAACATGTTTCATGTCCCTACCTAGCAGCTGGGTTAAATCCTTTTACGTGTTTTCCAAGCACCCTATATTCCAGCCACGATGAAACTCCTTACCACCTCGTGACTATGCTCCAGTCTTCTTTCATGTCTTCATGACTATACAGTGATTTTTTGCTCTGCCTGAAATGTTTCTGCCTTTTGTCTGTCCTGAACCCCTATGCATTTGTGTTTTTTTAGAATTCATTTAAGATGTTACACCTCCCCAGAAACCCCATAAAACACATGCTCAAAATCTAGGTTGCATTCCTTGCCTTTATGCACCCTTGTGCTTATTTCCTTCACATCACTCTGTACTCTATATCAGGTTAGTGTCTCTCCATCCAAGTTTTGAGCCCACTGAAAACAGAAAGTATATCATTTGCTACTGTTATGTCTGTGTATTCTCAGTGCCTGGCACATAATGGCCAATCAATAAATGCTCTCCTCTCAAAAAATGTCTCCCCACTAGACTACAAATGTCAAGTGAATATATCATGTGTTATCCATATTTTCATATTTATTGAATGAAACTTGAAAGAATGAACAATTTAGCATCATCAGTTACCAAACCTGGAAATTGTTTAGTTCTCCCGTAAGTTCCTTTTTATAAGCTGATCTTAAATTCCATTAATAACCTGAACCTTGAGTTCTAAATAAACTACAGCCTACCTCAGAAACATGATCTAATTTTCATTGGCTTTCACTTGCATCCCAGGAACTTAGCCTGGGAAAATTGTCATCAACTCAATCACATCTGTGGAGCTGGCAAAAGCTATGCAAAGAATAACTAGCTACATAAAATGTATGTGATGTTTTCTCTATCAAAAAATATATACATATCAATTCTAGGTAAACATTGGCAGCAGTTACAGTTCTATCTGCCAGCTATCCCAAGGAAATATGTACTCTTTCAACGACTCATAAGCAGAAAATAAATAACTTACATTATTCCTAAATTTGCTCACAGATAACCAAAAATACCTCTATCAAGAATTAGCCCAATAATGAGAAAACTCATTAAAACTACAGAATAATATTAAGAAAAAACAAATTCCCCAAAAATACAATGAAGGAAAGATTTTTTCATACACACCACTTAAGAAAAAAGCTCTTTAAATTACTGAAATATATTGTTTACAATAACTATGACTATTTAAATATATATTGGCCTAATATAAAATTTACTGAAAATTCTAAAATACTAAAAGCTGTGTAGGGCTTCCCTGGTGGCGCAGTGGTTGAGAGTCCGCCTGCCGAGGCAGGGGACACGGGTTCGTGCCCCGGTCCAGGAAGATCCCACATGCCGCATAGCGGCTGAGCCCGTGAGCCATGGCCACTGAGCCTGCGCTTCCGGAGCCTGTTGCTCTGCAACAGGAGAGGCGACAACAGTGAGAGGCCCGCATACCGCAAAAAAAAAAAAAAAAAGCTGTGTAACAGTTCTGGATTTACTGCAAATTTGATTCTTTTTAATTAATGCTAGCTGACAAATTAAACTTAGATATAAGTGAGTCATACATATATTTGCAACTTGAGAGATAACCTACGCTGAGTAGGTTCTTAGAAAAAACATTTCCTTCCTGTCTACATGCCTTCTTTGAAGATAAGGAAGCAAACATCAGTGAAGAAATAAATTTTTAAATTTATTAGGTTAAATGTCAATTTTCTAAATATAGTTTAAATGTATGTATATTGCTTTCAATTTTAGTTATTACTAAACATTTTAGTCACTGTTTTTGTTGTTTTTAATTGAGATGTCATTTATCTAGTGAAATGTGCAATCCTAAGTATAGTTCCATGAGTTCTGAGAGATAAACAGGTCTATGAACCTACAAACGATTAAATAAGCTTAACCTCAAACAAGATGAAAACAATTTTTTTGCTTCACCCCAGACAGTTCCCTTAGGCCTTTTGCCTATCAATCCCGGGGGCGACCGCTGTTTTGATTTCTATCACTACAGAGAACGTAGTAAATGTATGTACTCTTTCTGTGCCTGGATTCCTTTCCTCAGCATAACATTTATGAGATTTATTCACATTGTTTGCCTATTCATTCATTTTATTGCTCTGTAATATTTAATTGCATGAATATATTGCTCTTTGTTAATCTAGTCTCCTCTTGATAGACATTTTTGTTGTGTCTAGGTTTTGGATATTAGGATAAAGCTATCCTTTTGTAGATGTATGCTTTCATTTCTCTTGGGTAAATGCCTGAGAGTGGAATTGCTGGATTACAGAAATTGCTGAATGTATTTAATCTATGAGCAACTGCCAAATAGTTGCACAAGGTAGTTGCACCATTTTGCACTCTAACTGGCAATGTATGAGAGTCCCAGTTGCTCTCCTTGCCAATATTTGCTATTCTCAACATTTTTTACTTTTAGCATTTTGTGGTTGTGAAAAGGTATCTATTTGAGTATTTAGTTTTCATTTCACTGATGAATAATGAGATTGAACTTTTTTTTCCAAATCATCCTTCCTTTGTGTATCATTCTTACTGAATTACTGTGTATTTCAGTCTGCCCGCTTTTTAATGGGGTGGTTTTTATTATCTATCATTGTGTAATATAAATTCTTCACATATTCTGATTACACTTTTTTAGATGTATGCATTTAAAATATTTTCTCCTAGTCTATAACTTGTCTACTCATTTTTGTATGGGCAAGTTTTGTGGGGTTTTTTTAACATCTTTATTGGAGTATAATTGCTTTATAATGGTGTGTTAGTTCCTGCTTCATAACAAAGTGAATCAGCTATACATATACATGTATCACCATATCCCCTCCCTCTTGCATCTCCCTCCCACCCTCCGTATCCCACCACTCTAAGTGGTCACAAATCACCAAGCTGATCTCCCTGTGCTATGTGGCTGTTTCCCACTAGCTATTTTACATTTGATAGTGTGTATATGTGCATGCCACTCTCTTACTTTGTCCCAACTTACCCTTCCTACATCTGCATCTTTATTGCTGTCCTGCCCCTAGGTTCTTCAGAACCATTTTTTTTTTTTTTAGATTCCATATATTGTGTTAGCATACTGTATTTGTTTTTCTCTTTGTGACTTCACTCTGTATGACAGTCTCTTGTAAGGGCAAGTTTTGATGAGCTTTAATGTTGGTGAAGTTCATTTAATCATTGGTTTTCTTTCACGTTCTAATTAAGAAACCTTTGACTATCCAAAAGTTGCAAATACATTTTCCTGTTTCATACCAGAAGCTTTATGGTTTTAACTTTACATTTAGGTCTATGATTCATCACAGATTGTTTTTTGTGTATATTATAAAATATTTGTCAACACTGATTTTTTTTTTTTAACCTGGATGGAGATCCAGTTGCTATAGCACCAAAAGCATTTTCCTCTCCCAACTGAGTTGCTTTGATACCTTTACTGATAATCAGTTAACCATATATATGTAGGCTATTCCTGGACCCTATTTTGTTCCATTGAGCTATTTGCCTTTGCCATAATATCTTGATTGCCATAGCTCTAAGTCTTAAAATCAGACAATGCCAGTCCTCCCAAACTTTGTTCTTTTTCAAGATTGTTTTGGCCATTCTATGTTCTTTGCATCTACACATAAATTTTAGAATCAATTTATCTATTTTCACACACACACAAAAAATCTAGCTTGGGTTTTTCTTGGTATAAGAATAAATCTATAGATAATTGTGAGGAGAACTGACATTTTAACAACCCATTAATATGCCATATATTTCTACATTTATTTTTATATCATTTCATTTCTTTCAACAATGTTTTACAGTCTTCATTATAGAAATCTTCCATATATTTTTGAACTTATTCCTCATATTTTACAATGTTATTGCAAATAACATGTTAAATTTAATTTTCTTGTTGTTTTTTACAAGTTTACATAAATAAAATTGATTTTCATATGTTGATCATACATTCCATGAGTTACTAAATTTACTTCTAGCCTGAAGTGCTACAGTAAGCACCACCTGAGGTGAGTAAAATTTGAGTAAAAACTCATAGTCTTACTTGTATGAAGAGTTAGAAGACAGAATTCAGGGGGATCAAGGCAGCTGTAAACTGAGGAAAGGAATATGAACGTGGTACTGGGTGCCTCAAGTTCTGTGTATAAATTCTTGAAATTCCTAAATTATCCATGCACTGGATAAACTCAAACAGATCAGCTAAAAAGCAAAGATTTTAGCTGTTGGCCATTGCAGGGGAGTCACAGTATGATGTTTGAGTCCATTTATGCTACCTGTCTGATAAAGCAAAAAGAAATCAATACTTTGAGGAATGTAACAGAATCTCTAACCTCTACAATGTTTTATTCACAATGTCCAGGATTCAGTATTGATCATTGGGCACTGCAATGTTACACTGTAGTGAATCTGGATTATGCGGTCAACCTCTAAAGAGTGTTCAGTTTTGTCCTGCAGGCAGTTAATTTACTGATGACTCACCAGGAACCTGTCAAGATTTGGTTCTATGCTTTGTTAAGGCAGGTCTAAAGCAGCCCTAGGGTGTGGAATTACTTATAACATGTCACATTTGGGGGACTTCAATTAAATATTACTTTTTTGCACCATCATTCCAGAACCAAAATTCCAAAATGTCTTTATAAAAGTTCATTTAAATATATTAGCCATCTTTTTAACTAGAGACACCAATTAGCTTCCATTTTACATTTAAACTGAAACCATATGTAATACTTTTACTGGAATTCCTTAATTGTCACCTGGAATAGATGTTCCCTGGAAAATCTGAAAAGTCCAATAGTCAAACCAAGTGCCAATATGTTATGCCTGCCTTAAAACACTTCTTATATAAATGACTCCTTTCTTTTAAATCCTTTCTTTTAAGAACTCCAAGGAAATACCAAAGAGGAAGCCTACTTCTCAGTTCTCCATATGAGAAAAAAATAGTTAAAAATTTTATCATTATCTTGGGTCTAAAATAAGTTATCTCACAATTGACAAAAGAGTATCCAGGTCCTGTTCATAGAGCTTGACAGTCAACAAGAGCTTGATGATAGACAGAGGTCTACTCCACTTAAGATAGGATGGTATTGAGTTTGATCTCCAATTATTCTAGGACCTTTGAAATAGTTCAAGCAGACACCTCAGCCTCACCTGGGAAGGGGCAGAGAACCAGTGCTGATAATGTTATTATTATTTTAAGTTAGCTTAAGTAGACAATAAAAGCATTTCATTGAAAATGAATATGGTCATCTGTCTCTAATAAAATATAATTATAATGTAACTTATTAATTAATAGAAGGCTGTCAAAAAGGAAGGAGTTTCCCCTGATATTGGTCACAAAGTACCCTAAGTCTCTAACACCTAGTGCAAAAGTGATCTCTTCAAACACAGTTTTATAGGAAAATGTTTATTTTATCTATTTGTTTTGTTTTTAACGAATACGCTAGCAATGGTTTAGTAGAAACATGTTCTTTGTTAAAATTAGAGTATTTTCAGTAACATATTCCATAATGAGCAAACAGCCAGCCCATTTGGATTGTAGCCAGTCTCTTTCAATCCAATCCGTATATGTCCCATAGGTATTTTAAGAGTAAGATATCATTACTATTTCTCATGTTGCATTTTAAATGATCACAAGAGAATAGGCAAAATGAAGCAATGAATGAAGAACATTTTGTGTGATAGAAACACTTAATTACACTGCTTTAAAAATTAGTGTTATTGTTGTGCTATTCAAATTGTAGTACAATATTTGCAGCAGAGCACCTTGGCTTGTAGGCAGGAGCTGTGGTCTGGGTGCTGTCGGCAGGAGGAAGTAAGCCAATACTCATGGGGTTTTGTTTTTGCCTGGAGGAAGAGAGAAAATTTGGGGGCAGGAACCCTGAAGGGAACAGAAATGAGGATAATGAAACGGAAGAGCTGACTTTCATTCTCTTACCCCTCCTAACCAGCCTGACAGGCAGGTTTTGAGCCTTTGTAAGAGTTTCAGGGCCAGAAGCTGAAGGAATGGTTATGAATGAACAACTGTGAAACTGAGAAGACATAGTAGGGCCTGAGGGTTCAGGGAATATATGCAGCACAGAGTTAGGGAAAGGCCAGTGCCTGCCTCCTTGAGCCTCTACTACCTTCAAAACTACAGACCCCCCATGCTAGGGGCCCCTGACAGAGCCTAACTGTAGGGAAAGATCTTACAGAGAGCAGGCAGAGGTGGCAGGAATGAGGATGACACTGGGCCATTAATGAGGACTTAGAAACTGGAAGAGTCCTGCCAAAGACACAGAGGAGGTTTTACAAAGGACACACATTCCCATGGGAGCAAAGTTGGCATCCACGAGACCTCATTTATGCTCACAGGGTGGAAATACCTGGAGCTTTTAGATTATACTCACAAGCATAACTTAGAAAGTTGCATCCATGTATGCACAAGTATTCACATACGTTTCTACATCAGATGCATACTACTATTCTTCCTGAAAACACCTTCTCTGACTATCAGTGACTGCAGGTAAATGTTAGCTCATCTGTGATATCAACCCCTAGGTCTTCTTTTATTTTTCATAGCAGCAAATTCTTCCACAGAGAGACCTTCACTCAAAGGTCCCCATGTGTATTAGTCAGGGTTCTCCAGAGAAACAGAACACAATATGAGACATATAGATATATATAAGAAGAAATTTATTATAGGGCTTGGCTCAAATGGCTATGGAAGCTGGGAAGTCCCATAATCTGCCCTCCGTAGAACATGGGAGCCAGTGGTGTAATTCAGTCCCAGCCTGAAGGTGTGAGCATCAGGGGGCCGATGGTATAGACTCCCAGTCTGAGTCTGAAAGCCCAGAAATCAGGGGTGCTGATGTCTGAGGATAGAAAAATGATGTCGCAGCTTAAGAAGGGAGAGTAAATTCGTTCTTCCTTTGCCTTTTTGTTCTATTCAGGCCCTCAATAGGTTAGACGAGGCCCCCTAACATTAGTGAGGGTGGTCTTCTCTACTCAGTCTACTGATTCAAAAGCTAATCTCTTCAGGAAACACCCTCACAGACACAACAGAAATAACGTTTTACCAGTTATCTGGGCATCGCTTAGGCCAGTAAAGTGGATACATAACATTAACCATCTTAACCACCCTTCCATAATTCCCTGAGAAAACTACATCTGTCCTCTTCTTCTATTCTTTGTTTTATAATACTTCGAAATGACAAAAAAAGAGTTACTGAATACACATTTATTGAGTATGGATGCTATATCATGCCTTATGCTTTGTGTAATAGAAGCTATCTTCTGCCTGCAGGGAGATAAAAATCTTGTAAGGCAAAGGGGATATTACATAAATAACTGGAAAACAAGATGGAATGTGATAAGTAAATTAAAGAGGTACCTAGTACATGAGCATTCAGAAAGAGACACGTAATAACAACAATAATATCCAAAATTTAAGAAGCACTTAATACATGCCAAATGCTATTCTAAATGCTTTATATCTGTTAATTCATTTAATCCTCGCAATAACCCACTAAAATAGTTACTATTATCCCCATTTATTTCAAAGAGCACACTGAGACATAGAGAGGTTTAGTAACATGTCCAAGGTCACACAGCTAAAAATTATCAGAGCTGGAGAACAGAACAATAATAATTCACTACACAAAACAAAGGAGGGACTTCCCTGGTGGTCCAGTGGTTAAGAACCCACCTGCCAATGCATGGGACACAGGTTCAAGCCCTGGTCCGGGAAGATCCCACATGCCGCGGAGCAACTAAGCCCATGCGCCACAACTACTGAGCCTACACTCTAGAGCCTGCGAGTCACAACACCGAGCCCATGCACCTAGAGACTGTGCTCTGCAACAAGAGGAGCCACTGCAATGAGAAGCCTGTGCACCGCCAGGAAGAGTAGCCCCTGCTCGCCACAACTAGAGAAAGTACATGGGCATCAATGAAGACCCAACACAGCCAAAAATAAATAAATAAACTTTTAAAAAATCCAAAAAACAAAGGAAAACTCACACTTTTAAGTTGAATTAGACACAGTAAAGGGCCGCTGAGGATTTTCAAAAGTCTCCTTCAGCTTTTCATTTTTCACAGATTAAACTTAAAATTTCTTAAATACAACTGCTCCAGATTATGCACAGTTTCTTATTCAATTTTGTTTTTCTATGCTTTCATCATTGTTTTTACACTGGTATTGTTTTTACTTTTTTCTTTTCTTTTTGCGGTACGCGGGCCTCTCACTGCTGTGGCCTCTCCCATTGCGGAGCTCAGGCTCCGGATGCGCAGGCTCAGCGGCCACGGCTCACGGGCCCAGCCGCTCTGCGGCATGTGGGATCTTCCCGGACCAGGGCACAAACCCGTGTCCCCTGCATCGGCAGGCGGACTCTCAACCACTGCGCTACCAGGGAAGCCCTACTTTTTTCTTTATAATCAGAAGTATTTAAGACAATGGATAAAGCAGACTTCTATAGGCCAGCCTGGAAATATTTCTAAAAGTATTTCTAAAAAACAGATTTCTAAAAGCCAATTTACAAATGAACATTTGAAACACCACTTCCTTGTGAACTGAGAATGTCTAAATAGATAGATGTGTGTTCATTAGTATGTGCTGGGCTCTGGGCTGGGCACTGAAGTGTACTAAGATGAATTAAGCAGAGATACTGACTTCAAGAGGGTTTTAGTATTGTTTCTAATATAGATACTATCTTCTTAGAGTTTCTAGTATGTGAGAGAAAATAAGACAAGCAAATAAATAATTATGATTTAAAATAAATGAACTAGTGCCATTAAAGAGAAGCAAAAATGGGCTTCCCTGGTGGTGCAGTGGTTGAGAGTCCGCCTGCCGATGCAGGGGACACAGGTTCGTGCCCCGGTCTGGGAAGATCCCACATGCCACAGAGCAGCTGGGCCCGTGAGCCATGGCCGCTGAGCCTGCACGTCCGGAGCCTGTGCTCTGCAACGGGAGAAGCCACAACAGTGAGAGGCCTGAGTACCGCAAAAAAAAAAAAAAAAAAAAAAAGAGAAGCAAAAATTTCCATGTTAATTTGGAGAAATTCTATGTTGGACATCAAATATTAGTGAAGACCTTTGGATTCATGACAATAAACTAACAACATGCTTCTATGAAAATTGAGTGTCATTGGTCAAATATTCCTGCTGTTAAGTAATTGACATTTATTGCACTTAAGCAACAAGAAAGAGGAAGTATCCCTTAAAACAAAACAACGAAACAAAACAACTAGCAGAAAAACTAGGAGACCACGTGCACACAGGAGAAATTTGCAGCACTATGCTTCTGCTTAGTGAAGAATTTTTGCCCCAACTGGGGAAAAAGCAGTTGTAGTATAAGTATCCAGTTCCTCTTCCCTCCCATTTCCTCCCAAGTTATACATGTACCCATACATACACATACACACAATACTTACACAACTTTAGAAAAAAAGCATATTTACTGAGTAAATAATAACTGTAAGTATATTCCTTTATCTTTGGAAATCAAAGATGCACATACTAAACATACATCTTTCATATAATTTATTTCTAAAATTGGCATCTGAAGTGAAACAATCAGATCATAATATCAGCATTTTAAATGATCACATCTTGAAATTTCATGTTATATCATAAAGAAGTTCCTATATGGCAGTTAAAACATTTTTTTAGTTGACCCCAATGGATTTTGTAGTTTTCACCAATTAACTGTCTTATTAAGGAAAATTATTTCTGCCTCTTGCTTATTATCCATAAAGGAATCATTGTATTGAGCTTAAAAATCACTTTCTATCTACTGTTCCCATTTATAATTTCCTATGAGAAATAACTTTCTTTTCCTTGATTACCAGGAAAAATGTAGCTTGAAGTAATCCTTGGGAGATAACATGGGGATTATAGAAAACCTGTGATTTAGAAATTGGATAAATTTAATCAGAATCTCATTTTAAATTAAGAATTAACAGGAAACTATCCCCCCACCAAAGACAGCATACTTAAATCTCCTTCCTCAGATATTAGCATTATTTAAAATTGTGGGAACTCCAATATGAAAGTGACTGTGCACTTCCAAATTAAATCACTCTGAATCAAATTAAATTCAAATACACTCTGGTTACAACAAGTTGTACCTGAAATTTTGACCAAGAATGGAATTACTTTAGATGTGTTACATTTCATAAAACTTCCAACACCTTTTCCCCTCACCTTTGACATCAGTGAAAACTTTTCCTTTCATTTTAAGTCATTGTTTTTCAAAGGAAATTTGATTTTGCACATTTCTCTGGGTAAATAGAAGCTTCTGTTAAAACAAACATCCAGAGTTATTCTAAGTAATTTGGGGGATAAATTTCTTTTAATGCAGCATTTCAGAGCTGGAACTCTGTGATAGCTGTACAGAATGAGGAGCTTGAAAGATTTTTGTTCTTAATTTATAGTTCATAATTTTCTGTTGGAGTCTAAATTTAAGTCAGTGGTTTCTCCCTTTTGTAATTTAAATCTGAGATATCTTGGTAAATTCTTTCTGGATGGAACTCTGTAACACTTAAAATGAATGCAATCATAAAACTCTGGATACTCAGCTGCTATTTGCATACAGATTTATTTCCAGAAAGTGTTTTAAGAAGGATTGAAAAAACAATGGGCCTTTAAATTACAATTCAATTACAGTAGTGAGATTTAAAGAAAAATTCAGGGTGAGTAATTTTTCCCTTAGTTATAAAGGACATGTTTAGGGAAATGTATTCATTAGTGAAGCCACCATTTAGTAGTTTCTATTCCCCTTGAAATGTCTCCTGACTTTCTTAAATAAGGGGTTTGATTTATTTTGCCACTATAAAACTAAAATAGATTTATTTATGTGATTAATGATCTGCTAAATTATAAATAACCATGATTTCTCAAAATGGTCTCAAGTAGCAAAAACATAAACAGAGTATACAGAAGGATTCTTCTATGTAAGAACTAGATATGGAACATTTTTTCACTGCTTTAAAAATGTAAAATGTAAAATGTACTTCCAAAAGTACTCCTTTAGCAAGACTCAGAACTATATTTTCAAAATTTTACTTTTTTTTGTTGAAGCATAACATACGTTCATACTCTAAAGTGCACAGATCTTAAGTGTACAGATTTTTATAATGATCACTTGTAACCACCATCCAGATCAAAATATATCATTACCAGAACCCTCATCCTCTCAGTGGTCAGCACCACCACCTAAGGCAAGAACTTTAGTGTCCAAATTTTATCATTGAACATTATTTGTGAGGTTTATCCTTCTTGTTCCATGTCTAGAAATTCATTATTTTCCCATGCCATATTGTATTCCACTGTATGAATACACCACAGTTTAGTTATCAACTGTAATTTTGAAGGACATTGAGTCATTTCTAGTTCAGACCAGTTTAAATCATGCTGTCATGAATGTTCTTGGATGTTGGTGCAGATACGTATTCCTTTCTATTGAATATACATCTAGGAGTGGAAATGGTGAGTCACAGGATATATTTACCAGATGCTGCCAGACATTTTTTCACAAATGACTTTCAAAGCAGTGTATGAAATATCCAGATTCTCCACATTATTGCCAACACTTGGAATATATATATATATATATATATATATGTAAATTTTTACCATTCTGCTGGGCTTCTAGAGGTATCTCATAGGGTTTTTAAATTTTTCTTTTCTCTGATAAATAATGATGTTGAACCTCTTTCCACATATATATTTTATATATGGATTTTTTGGTGAGGTTTCTATTCAGATTTTAGGCTCATTTACTTTATCTGTTATTTTGTTATTGATTTGTAGAATTGATATACATAAAGGAAATAAGTCTTTTGTTAAATATATTCACATATCTTCTCAACTCCATGACTTGCTGTTTTTTGCTCTTATTGGTGTCTTTTGATGAACTAAAGCAGTAATTTTGATGAATTTTATGGATTCATCTTTCCTTCATTGTTTAAACATACACTGTTTATGTACTATTTAAGAGGCCCCTGCCTACTCTTAAAGTTATGATGATATTCTATATTAGCTACTAGAAGCTCTATTGTTTTACCTTTCATATTTTGATGTATGCTGTGAGGCATGTGATTGTTTTATTTTATGAATATACAATTAATTCAGTATCTTTTATTTTTTAAAAATCTTATCACTAAACATTGCAATAGCACCTTAGTCATAAATCACGCTGTCATTCTCTCTGCTCCACTGCTCTTTATAATTATTATTGTCCCAATACCACACTGTCCTAATTGCCACAGCTTTAAAATGTCTTGATATCTAGTAATTCAAATTTTCAACTTTCATTCTTCATTTTCAAGATTGTCTTGACTATTATTGACTTTTTGCACTTCGACGTAAGTTTTAAAATCCCTTTTTTGAGGGACGTCCCTGGTGGTCCAGTGGTTAAGGCTCCGTATTTCCACTGCAGAGGGTGCGGGTTCAATCCCTGGTCAGGAACTGAGATCCCTCATGCCAAGTGGCATGGCCAAATGGAAAAAAAAATGACAGTAGAATCACCTTTTTGATTTCTCTCAAAACACCTTGCTGGAATTTTATTGAGATGGTACTGAATCTATTAATCTGTTTGGGGAAAATTGACATTTACATAATATTAACTCTTCCAATCTCCTCTGTATTGCTATGTACAAATCACCCCAAATCAGTGACTTAAAACAATAACAATCATTTCTCTTCCTTATGAATCTGGGAATAGACTGGGCTCAGCCAGAGTTCTCATGAAGTTACAGTCAAACAGTGACTGCAGCAAAGGTCAGTTCCTTGAAGGCTTCTTCACTCCATGTCTGGTGACTGAGCTGGAAGAACCCAAACAATTGAAGCCATGAACAGCTGGAGTCCCCCATGAATCCCTTTCCATCTCTCTGTATTTGTTTTCTATTTGAATTTCTGGCTTCATCCTTCTTGTTTTCTTTATTCTTCTTTCTTTGGCTTTAATTTGCTTTTCTTTTTCATACTGACATATAGGCTTATATAATTGATTTTTCAGTGTTTTTCTTTTCTAATATATACATTTAAGTCTATAAGTTCCACTGAATACTTTAGCTGCATTCCACAAATTTTGATATATCATATTCTCATTACTGTTTTTCCAATGTATTTTTTCTTGTTTTGTTTTATTTTTTTTTAATTTTTATTAGAGTATAGTTGATTTACAATGTTGTATTACTTTCTGCTGTACAGCAAAGTGAATCAGTTATACATATACATTTACCCAATCTTTTTTAGATTCTTTCCCCACATAGGTCATTACAGAGTATTGAACAGAGTTCCCTGTGTTATACAGTTGGTCTTTATTAGTTATCTATTTTATATATAATAGTGTGTATATGTCAATTCCAGTCTCCCAATTTATCTCTCTCCCTTTTCCCCCCTGGTAATGATAAGTTTTCTACATCTGTGACTCTATTTCTGTTTTGTAAATAAGTTCATTTGTACCATTTTGTTTTAGATTCCACATATAAGTGATATTATACGATATTTGTCTTTCTCTGTCTGACTTACTTCACTCAGTATGACAATCTCTAGGTCCATTCATGTTGCTGCAAATGACATTATTTCATTCTTCTTTATGGCTGAGTAATATTCCATTATATATATGTACCACATCTTCTTTACCCATTCATCTGTCAGTGGACATTTAGGTTATTTCCATGTCTTGGCTACTGTGAATAGTGCTTCTAAAAATATACGGGAGCATGCATCTTTTTCAGTTATAGCTTTGTCTGAATATATGCCCTGGAGTGGGATTACTGGATCATATGGTAACGCTATTTTTAGTTTTTTAAGGAACCTCCATACGGCTGCACCAATTTACACTCTCACCAACAGTGTTGGAGGGTTCCCTTTTCTCCATACTCTCTCCAGAATCTGTTATTTCTAGACTTTTTAATGATGGCCATTCTGACCAATTTGAGGTGGTACCTCATTGTAGTTTTGATTTGCATTTCTCTAATAATTAGCAATGTTGAGCATCTTTTCATGTGCCTATGGGCCATCTGTATATCTTCTTTGGAGAAAGGTCTATTTAGGTCTTCTGCCCATTTTTTGATTGGTTTTGTTGTTTTTTTGTTATTCAGTTGTATGAGCTGTTTGTATGTTTTGGAAATTAAGCCCTTGTGGGTCACATCATTTGCAAATATTTTCTTCCAGTCCCTAGGTCATCTTTTCGCTTTGTTTATGGTTTCCTTTGCTGTGCAAAAGCTTGTAAGTTTGATTACGTGCCATTTGTTTAGTTTTACTTTTACTTCTACTGCCTTGAGAGACTGACCTAAGAAAACATTGGTATGATTTATGTCAGAGAATGTTTTGCCAATGTTCTCTTCTAGGAGTTTTAATGTGTCATGTCTTATATTTAAGCCTTTAAGCCATTTTTGAATTGATTTTTGTGTATGGTGTTAGGGTGTATTCTAACTTCATTGCTTTACATGTGGCTGTCCAACTTTCCCAACACCACTTGCTGAAGAGACTGTTTTTTCTTCATTGTATATTCTTGCCTCCTTTGTCAAAGATTAATTGACCATAGGTGGGTGGGTTTATTTCTGGGCTCTCTATTCTGTTCCATTGATCCATATGTCTGTTTTTATGCCAATACCATGATGTTTTGATTACTGTAGCTTTGCAGTATTGTCTGAATATGAAATTGTTCTTTGCATATTGATCTTGTATCCTGCAACCTTGCTAAACTCGCTTATTAACAAATGAACTGTTGATGCACACAAAACAGATGAGTGTCTCCAATCTGAGCTGAGTGAAAAAAGCAAGACAAAGGATTGTGCATGTTTCATGATTCCATTCATATCTACTTTGAAAGAATGCTAACTGCTCTGCAGTGATGGACATCAGATCCGTGATTGCCAGCAGATGGGAGTGGGACACAAAGGAGCAGGAGGCAGGGAATGCAAAGGGGCACAAAGAAACTTTTCAGGATGACAGATATATTCATTATTGTGATTCCAGTGGTGGTTTTATGAATTCATACAGTTGTGAAAATTTATCATGTGTATACTTTATATATGTGCAATTTATTGTATGCCAACTGGACTTCAATAAAGCTGTTAAAAATATTTTTACATATAGACACTTTTTTTTACATGTTTATTGGAGTATAATTGCTTTACAACTGTGTGTTAGTTTCTGCTTTATAACAAAGTGGATCAGTTATACATATACATATATCCCCATATCTCTTCCCTCTTGCATCTCCCTCCCTTCCACCCTCCCTATCCCACCCCTCCAGGCGGTCACAAAGCACCGAGCTGATCTCCCTGTGCTATGCGGCTGCTTCCCACTAGCTATCTATTTTACATTTGGTAGTGTATATATGTCCATGCCACTCTCTCACTTTGTCACAGCTTACCCTTCCCCCTCCCCGTGTCCTCAAGTCCATTCTCTAGTAGGTCTGTGTCTTTATTCCCGTCTTGCCCCTAGGTTCTGCATGACCTTTTTTTTTTTTTTAGATTCCATGTATATGTGTTAGCATACGGTATTTGTTTTTCTCTTTCTGACTTACTTCACTCTGTATGACAGACTCTATATCCATCCACCTCACTACAAATAACTCAATTTCATTTCTTTTTATGGCTGAGTAATATTCCATTGTATATATGTGCCACATCTTCTTTATACATTCATCTGTTGATGGACACTTAGGTTGCTTCCATGTGTATTGGTTCCTTGCTAGAACCAATAGCAAGGTTCTTGCTATTGTAAATAGAGCTGCAATGAACATTGTGGTACATGACTCTTGGAATTATGGTTTTCTCAGGGTATAGGCCCAGTAGTGGGACTGCTGGGTCGTATGGTAGTTCTATTTTTAGTTTTATAAGGAACCTCCATACTGTTCTCCATAGTGGCTGTATCAATTTACATTCCCACCAACAGTGCAAGAGGGTTCCCTTTTCTCCACACCGTCTCCAGCATTTATTGTTTGTAGATTTTTTGATGATGGCCATTCTGACCGGTGTGAAATGATATCTCATTGTAGTTTTGATTTTCATTTCTCTAATGATTAATGATGTTGAGCATTCTTTCACGTGTTTGTTGGCAATCTGTATATCTTCTTTGGAGAAATGTCTATTTAGATCTTCTGCTCATTTTTTAATTGGGTTGTTTGTTTTATTGATATTGAGCTGCATGAGTGGCTTGTAAATTTTGGAGATTAATCCTTTGTCAGTTGCTTCATTTGCAAATATTTCCTCCCATTCTGAGGGTTGTACAGACACTTTAAACCATTTTTTCAGCTCTCTTCATTTTGACTGTCTTTCAAAACAGAACTCACATGAAGAAGGAAGCACCACTATTTACCAGCAGCAAGAATAAACAGAATGAGAGTGTATGGTGAGTATAAGATCAACCTGTATGTAATATTTCAGTGTTCTGAACTTAAATATAGTCTCAAGTCTGGCAAGATAAAACCACAGTACTAACACAGACATCATAAAGCTTTTAAAACTTCTGGTATATAAAGTATTTCTCACAAAAGAATATTTTGATAAATAGTTATATTTGTGTGTATATAAATACATATATACTAAAATATAAAAAAAGAATATATATGTATTTATATAATATTATATATATAAATATATATAATAAAGAAAATACAGAGGTTCTGTTTTCCTTAATACACACATGGGTTTTAAAAGAAGAGCATGAACTTTATTTCTTTTATGGAATGCTTCCTGGATACATAACACTGACAGACCCAAATACCAAGTTATACCAAAGGTGGCTCTCCACAACCAATTCAGCAAATGTAACATAATGGAAAGAAAATATTTACACTAACTCCTTTGAATAGAGAATGGGATATTGAAAAAGAAATAAAAGACAAAATTTCCAATTATAATTGGGCCAATTTTCAATCTTTCATTAAGTTATTCACGTGGCCTATATTAGTTTCATCTTCATTCAAATAAACTCTCAGACTTCAAATTCGCTTTGGTCCAGGAGAGGACAATGAACCACAACCTTCCCCTCATAGATCTCCCTAATACTTCTCAGTACCTCATGTATCACCATACTATCAGAAAATAAATACCCAATAAAATCTATATCTCAATACTAGCAGTGACCATGTCAAGAAAACTAGGTAATCTTTTTTTTTAAAGTATTTATGTTTACTGTTTTGTGATTGAGGTCAGTTCTGGTATGTAATTAGATCAGATAATTATCCATATATATCAGCTAGACAGCCCAAATGATTGATATCTCTCCACTAAGCTCCTAGTATATGTGACCATACAGTTATTAAAGAAGCCAAAGACAGCAGGAAGAAAGTTAAACTTTGAGTCAGAGAATACAAAGTTGTTTTCTGATTCTTCTGGTTTTCTAATTTTGAGACGTTGAAAAAAAAATCACAGTGTTTGTAAGTTTCAGTTTTTCTGCCCTAAGAAATGGGAGTGATATCATAACTCATTGTGCATATTTAATGAGGAAATGTGCACGTAAAGTGGTTTTTAAACAACAAAGTACCATGCATACACATACACAAGGTACTGTTATCTGATTAGTAGGGGAAACAGAAGAGTGTGCATTCCTATTTTGGGTCTTTCTAATTTCCTTCCATTAGTAGGTTCATGAAATTTTATTTCTTACTGAGGATAACTCCTATATTCCTCTTAAAAAGTGGCTTCAGGGCCTGAGATGAATAGTTTTACTTCCCTATATAAATACAAATTTGAAGAGATAGTCAACCTTTCCCGCCAACTTGAAAAATAAGTATTTACCATAAGATTATAGACTCAACAGTCTGTTACTTTACTGCCAGGATGACTTATGAAAGCATTTTGCATAACAGACATCAATGATGCTATGTTGACATGACTCCATGAAAGACAAGGTGAAGAAATTAAAGGTGCATGATGCAGTCACCTTGGCATCAGTCACACCATGAAATAAATCATGGATGGTTTAATTTGAACCATTAAACATCTGATGGCTTTTTTTCCCATTTGAAAATAATTAAGGAGCCATTTATTTTACTGTTTGATTAGTCTTTTATAACTTATTTCCCCAACAATTTGGTCATTAGGATAGCAATGACTTTCACACAAATGACAAGGCACGTCAGCACAAATATTAAATTTCTGCAAATAGCATCCAGTAGTTAATCATATGCTGGATCCACAACTTCTATTCTGGATGTATGAAATAGAGTGAAGATGGTTTGTTAACAGGAACGAGCTCACTGGCAAAGATCACAGAAAATTCCAGGCAAAGACTGAAATAATGTATCATTACATAAAGCATCCTTTCCCAATCTTCAGTTGCATAGTGGAAAGGGAAAAGGGTGGAGAGCAGAGGAAGGAGAGTGCTGTTTGGTCAGGGACAGAGCACTATGAAGTAATGTGAAAAGCAGTAACTAGAAACTGTTTTGAGATTATTCACCTTTTGACCCCATTTTATGTTTTTAAGATACTGCTTGAACCCAGCTTTAAATTTATGATAGACTTTATTTTAGGAGAACAGTTAGAAAAGAAATAAAGGAGTAAATCTTGTTGACTGGTGTTGCATCAATGTATGAGAAAAGGGAGACGTGGTGACACAGACTTTAGGACACAATTTGGATACTGCAGCATGATTCCTATTCTGGCTTGCCATGTCCGTATTCTAAAACCAGTGTCCATCAAGCTCTTCGTGGTAGACTGCATGAGCTGACTATGATACGTGTGGTCAACACGAATGGATCACTATGAATTGGGCATGGGAGTCACTTCTCTCTGTTTAACCCGTGCATTATCCATTTTTAGATGGTATGAAATAAAATTTTTTCTCCTATAATATTTAGTGTTCTCTCTAATTGCATTAACCTCTTAGGGAACAAAAATAATTCTTTAATATTGTGACTTTACAGAAGTCATAGAAATTGAGAATGTTAAAATGTACATTTTAATTCTATATTTTGGGACCACTAAAGATTCCATTTGCCTTTTCTCACTTCATTCAGTTTTATCATTTTCTTTCAAGCTGCTTCATGCTCTCATCAAATAATCCCACTCTCAAACTGTATGAATTAAAAACCACATTTCTATAGGTAATCTATAGAATCCAATTATGATGGGAAAAGTTTAAAAATAATTTTTTTTCATTTATTTTTATTTTAAACTTGCTGTGCAAGTGCTGAAGATACAATTTCATGGTGATTTTTTGTAAATATTGATAAAACTATTACTGTTCAATGGACCAAAAAGTAAAATAATAGAAGGATGATAAACTATAACAATCATTTCAAATAATCAAAATGGGCAAAGCCAGAATAAATAAAGCAAAGGATTAATTCACTCACCCAACAAGTATTTATCGATCAACTCACTATGCACCAAGGAAAGACAGAGTCAATTGATGAGCAGGAAATCATTCTATGAAACTATCCTCCAAAGAAAATTGGACAAATTCCATTGTTTCTCTCAGTGAGGAGTTGTTCCTGTCATTCAATAGAAGGCAGAAAGATGTGATCCTTGTACAAGTTTCTCAACCTCTCTAAGCCTTAGTTTTTCATCCAAAACATGGAGGTGGTAATAATAGTACCTATCTCAAATTGCCTGATAATTGCTTATGTAATACATGTAATACACTTAGAAAAGTGGCAAAAAGTATACAATAAACATATTAAAATAAATGCTAAAAAGTATATTGTATTCTCTAGGTTATAATTAAACATACTAATAAGTGTTTAGGTAAACATAGGTAAGCTTGGACCTTTAGTATCTTAGAATAGAATCTATATCATTTTCCCCTTAAGTACTGGATATATAGCAACATCTTCATCTTGAGCTGCTCTCATTTTCTGTACTTTTGTCCTGATCTTTGTGATTTCTGTGCATGTTCTCGTTATGTTGATCCTGAGTACAAACCCTGTCTAAAAGAATGTGCTTCACCTGTTCTTGCTGAAATCTGCCAATAAAATGCTATTAGTGAATGTGGTTTCTAAGCAATGAGGGCGAAGGAAAATAAAATACATAGTCATCCTCCAGATGAGGGAGACCCTGCCTGAAATACAGCTACTTGCAAGGATATTTTTCCTGTTAAAAACAACTTCTTAGATTAGACTCTTCCTTTGCTTCAGAAACAGTCTACACCCATAAGTGAAACCAGCAGAAATTCCATAACTGGACCTGTAAATCACTGGGAAAGGAAGGTATCTTTTCATGTACATATTGACAATTGCCAGTGATTGGCTGGAACTGGCAGGTACCAACTTGTGAGAGATGATTTTGTGCATCTCCTTCCCATTTTCACATTCAGTAACAGTAGTAGCTTAAAATCAGCCAGCTCACTGGTTCTTTAGGAACAGTGTCCAGGGGGTCTTACTTCAATCATCCAACTGTCCAACCATCCATCCATCTGCCCATCTTTCTTTCCATACATCATCCTTTCCACTCATCCATGCATTTGGGTACCCATCTGTAAACCATCTATTCACTTATGCATTTACTCACCCACCTACCATCCATCCATCAATTCAACTGCCCAGATGTACATCCATCTACATCTACATTCACCACCTACATCCTAAACTGCTAGCTTGAAATCACCCCATGGATATTGGCATACGCTAAAATTATGAACTTTGGGGTTTGTTTTTTTGGAGAACTATTTGTTAAACAGCTAGAGGTACTTAACACTAGCATAATATTGACAATAAACTAGTGACTAGTCCCTTCCTCTGAATTTTTTTTCATATATTAAATGCCAGTTTATTTTAAACTGACCATAAACATCATGGGATGGCTGAGCATCCTGCCATATCAGGCCAAGGGGTCTGTCTGAACTTTTCCTCATATAGAGGAGCACACAGGGAGCCTGAGACTCAGAAAATACTCAGCCAAGAGGACCTGGAGTGAGGAGAGGATATCAGGAGGCCAGGATGCCCAGTGTTCTATGAGGTAGAATTTAGGGCAGGGGGGTAGAGGAGGATGGGGAAATGGACACAAATTTCACTTCATAGATACTAGTGTGAAATAAATGAAGACATTTACATTTTCCCCTATAACTGAATTTGTTTTTTCTTTTGAGACCTAGTCTACAAAATTCTGAAGACTTAATTTCAGTCTTCCCTCCCCTCTCCCTGGTGTTAGACCTTGGTATCACAGTGTGGATTGGAAGGGTTATATGGCTGATCACTGGTGATACCAAATACTCATACTGACATCTCATCTGTTAAGGAATACACATTCCCATCTTTTTTCCCATACCTGATTTATTCGGGACACTGCTGGACATCTTTGCCACATGGGAACTCTTCTACTGCTCCCATCAGCTCTGAGCCTTAGGAAACTGTGAGGCTAATTCAGAAAAATCTTCCCAGACACCCTCCAGAGGATTTACACTCTCCCAGGCTCTCCTTGAAATGTTTTGGGGAAGGTGATCACATAGGACTGTTCTGCTCTCAGGTACTTGAACTTATCTGAGGATTTGTGATACCTTTTTCCTCCTCCTGGAAATAGCAGAACCGTTTCTATGGGATCTGTCAGCAGAAAATGATTTATTCTTCCTAGTTCTCCCATCACTCCCCCTTGTCCTGGGAATGTTTCTCAGTGTAGATAAAAAAGAAGACTTTCTTTTATAGCATCATGGATTTTATATTCTCTAAGGTTTTTTAGACCTAGTTTCACAATTCAAAGCTTAAGATTGGGAAGATTAAAAGGTCTTTTTTTTTTTTTCTGTTTTTCTGTTCCATGTTTCTCACCTTAGATGACCACTTCTGAGTATATGAAACGCTGAGAGGTGGAAGAAAAAATAAGTACAGAAAACTGCAAGTACATTTCATAAAACTTCAAATAATCATATCCCACCATACTTGCTTTAACATATTTTCTTATAAGACAAAGGGAGAAACGTCTCTTAAAATAATTACATGGCTTATATTTTATAGGTGGTTGTAGAGTCAAGTGAGGGGTTACAAGCAGAGTGTTTAGACAGGAAACGAGCAAACTTTTAAGGATTAGGTCCAGGAAGAGCTAGTATAGAATGTGATTTGACACCCGTATTACAGGGGGGTAGTTAAGGAGACAAGTATAGCTGCATGCATTAGAAGGCAGAACACACACACACACACACACACACACACACACACACACACACACAGCCTTGCTTTACATATTCCACATGTAATCTTCTTATCTTTTTCTTCTAGATCTTTGAAAATCAGAGTGAGAGTTTAGGTCTCAGGATACACATAAAAGTTGTTTTTTGACTTTCTACTTCAAACACTGGCATTGGAGGACTAGGTTAAAATCTAATGAGGAATGTGAGATATCATAAAAGTCCATTAAATGCTGAAATTCAGCAATGTTTTTGAGTGGTTAAAACATCTTAAATCATTTTACTCCCTAAAATCTCCTTTTTGTAAAGAATGTGAACTACTGATATCATATATTCACAATTTTGGGTGCCCTTTTCTAAGCTTTCTCAATAATTCACCACTTCTAATTTCCATAACATTATAAAAGGATAATGAATCATTGTGAGTGTGAGCTCAATATAAGTTATTTCACTTCCCAAAGAGAGAAAGAAAATGTCACACAGAGCATTCTAAATGAAAGGGCTTATCCTGATCCTACACTCTTCCAAAAGGAGGATTCATTCAAATACATCTGTTAATCTTTCTCACAAAGACAAATTTTGCAAGAGTTGGCCAAGGAAGGACAGATAATATAACATGGAAATCTTCTGCATGATTACAGTATTTCTCTAGAGCATGCTTATTATTAATTTATGACTTTGCACCTTCCACAAAGGCTACTGGGAATATATTCTTCTAGGCGCTTTTATTCTTTTGAAGGTAAGTTCATAGGTAAGACAATTTATTGCAGGAAAAATTATAGGGCATTATGCGTTACTTAGATTAACCTTTGTGTTCTTACTGACTTCAGAAATGAAAAGCATAAATGATGAGTAGAGCAAGAGTTGTTTAATCAGTTCTATACAACGCCCTCCTAAAATGCTACAGTGAAAAGACAGGAGACCCCAAATGACCAAACAGGAAGTCAAAGGAAGCTATATATACAAACGCTGAACAAGGGAACCCCTATGATGCTTAATATTCATTTCACTCAGTGCATATAATCTTTTACACATCAAAGGAGATATCTTTCACCCAGGATTAATCAGTAATAAAATAGCATGTAGTATAATATAAGGTGATTCCTCACCAGGGAAGAATACTAGAATTTTCTTTATTTTCTGCTTTGGAGATAACACCAAAACAACAACAACAAAAAATGACAAATAAGCCTACAGGTACTGCTGTTGTCATCTTGGAAAAAAAATACCTTTGTGGCAAATGCCAAGACAGTGTTGGCAAAGCTACACATTGAATCATAAATACACAGGTTTCGTGCATCAGTTATAGCAACCTGAGTTCATATTAGTTAAACTCTGTAACACTTAGCAAAAACTAACTCTTTTATAAAGACAGAGAGTAGCATTAAGTTCAAGCAGAGTGGCATCCAGAAGATAGCCATGTTTGCCTTGTAAATTCTCCATAACTCGATAGATAAGATAGATTATTTTGTCACATATTATTTATGCTTATAGGCCATTTAAAATCATTTCTTGCACATCATATTCTATTATTAATTTAAACAGATTGACTGGTTAAAGAGAAGAACATGTGTTTTAGGAGTCAAATAAGTCACTTTCAATTCCAATGCTTTCACTTAATAGCTGTATGATGTAAACACGTTGCATAAAACTTTTTGGGCATCAGTTTCCTCATTTGTAAAATAGGGATAAAATTATATAAGCTGTAAGACTGTTGTGAGTATATAAAATATGTATATAAAACAACTAGCAGAGTAACTAACCCAGAGTCAGTACTGGTTAAACACTGGTTCTCTCTTGTCTTCCTTCTCTTCTCTGTTACTGAACACAAAAGACATGTTGAGAAAATAAGAAAAACACAAATCTTACTAATCTTTCAGCTCTAAAAATCTACTTTGGAGCATCCAGGTTGCCTAGAAAATAGAGCCTGAGGCATAGCTTGAGTACTGATGCCTTGTTGGGCAATGCCAGAGTAGCAAAAAGGAATAGAAGGCAAAGAAGAAAAAGAAATGAAGAGGTGTGAATTACCCAGAGGTCCTTGCTTCATGAAGAGATACAAACCTTCCCTCTGTTACTTACAACATCAACAATCAGGCTATAAAGAAACACCATGCCCCAAAATGGACAAAGAAGGGGAAATGGAGAGGGACTTTATCTGTCTGCTTCCACCATCTTCCATTGGTCAGTGTTTGCCAGTGGGGATTCCAGTTTGCATCTGACAGGTCAGATAGTGGAACTTCCCAGAGTGCATATGGAGGGTCTCCTCAGCAGCAGCCAGAGCAGAGTAAAGGATCAAGGGCTCAGAGACAGGTAAACAGAATCTGAAGCAGCACCTAGTCACCATGGTTCTCACCAACTTTTCTTCATTAGATTTGCTTGCGTGTCATGTGGCACCAAGTTCCCTTTCTTGAATCCCTTAAGTTCTTACTGTTGGATTTTAAGCAGACATGGATGAGAGAGGTCTTTTGACATGAGAAACATCTGTATAGAGGTGTCACAGCACAATCTGAGGCATGAAGTGGCAGATAACTTTGAGCAATATCAAAATTAGATATTAGCCTTCCAGTCTTGTTGTTCACTCTTGAGACATGCCTCTGGATAATAGATTCCAGTGCTGCATACCAGGTAACACAGAGTTGTGGTATCATCCTGAATTTTTAAAAGAGGTTTATGGCTAGTAGAAATTGGAAATTTTAGCCCTAGAGGCATGCTGGTAGAATTCTTGACTCCCAGAAAAATAACAGATGTTCCAACCTCATTTTGTACCGAGTTCCAAGATGTTGCACTTGAGTGTCCAACAGTTGGGGTCTAAGTGCCTCTGGCATTGTATAGATCAGCACAACTACAAAAAAGTGTACTCACTTGGACTCTGAAGTCAGTTACTATTTGACTTTTCTGCAAATATGTAATGTAGATAATTCTAATGCCTTAGAACAACTTCTACCAGTAAAGGATGGCGGAAGTTGGTAATAGTTACATTTTGAGAAAGGAAGAAAAAGAATAGGTTGACTTGTGAAAAGTACTATTTTATTCTTGGTGCAGGTAGTTCAGTATTTTTAGGAACCTACTCTTCAGAGGTAAAGATAACATAAGCAGAGTTTCAATAACATAAAGAAGTTATACTGTAAGTTTTAACTTCACATATTCAATGCATTCAACGTTATGAGTTCTATACATCTCTACATAAATTCACCTACTTCTTTTTGTAGAATAATTATTTAGTTGTTGTAGTAAAATATTATGAATGTTCATTTTAATGATATCTGGTCATCCTGGCTCTACTACTAACTAACTGTGGGACTCTGAGAAAATTACCTTACTTCTTTGTTCCTCAGTTTCCTCATTCATAAATAGAGATAATAACAGTTATTCTGATGACTGATAGAGTTAAATGTGTACTACTAAGAAAAGCACTGGGCATTTGTCAATTGCTCAAAAAAAGTGGTTATTGTTTTTATTATTATTTAGTAGTATTAGTGGCAATATAGTCATAAAATGCAGAAGAGTTCAAAAAAAGTCATAAATCACACCAAATCTACCTTACATAAATAATCATCCTTAATAATAACTGAACATTATTTTGGCATCTCTCTACACATGCATACAGATAGAAGACTACATGCATACAAAAAATACATAGACCACCAAAACAATCTTTGAAAATTAACACTTTATTTTCTATTCTAAAATTGAAATATCAAATTTAACTGTAAATGTAACAGAATTAAGAACTGAAGGGAAAATAAGGGGATTACTGAACATCAAATCTTCTCTAACCAATAGATAGTTATCGAAAGAGATAGTTATTGTTAGTTATTGAAAGAGACGTCTGAGATAAGAAATAAAATTAAAAACCATTAAGAGACTGAAGTCATTAGGATTAAAAAAAATTTTTTTTTTGCTTTGTGATATTATCAACTGTCTCCATGTTTTAAAAGACAAAAAATAAATCTATAACTTGTTCCATCTTCCCTCTTCCATTCCTTTTTGAAATATATACCATTTATTTTATATTTTCAAGGTTTATAACTTACATTCTGATCTTAAACTATAATTCGCCATTTTTTAAACAAAAACGTGTTCTGTATTTAAAAGAACTCAAGTCTTTCACCACTTTTGTGCTATTTTTTGTTTTGGTTTGTTATTTTTGTTGTTATTGTTATTTGGTTTTTGTTTTAAACCACTGCGTCCTTAAGTGTGGTTCTTTGTTTCAATTCACTTCATGATTGTCTGGATTTCATCAAGTGATTTTTTCAAGAAGAGCTCAAATGTGTTATCTTTGTGCCTGCCTGAGATGTTTGTCTCTTGTCTTTATCTTCAGAAGACAACTTGGCTTGGTAAAAACTTCTTGGGGCTGGTTCACATTCTCCCATCACACCGTTGTTTCACTGTCATCTAGCATTGAGTTTACACTAGTCAAACCATGACTTCTTCCATTCACTCTGGTTGCCTGGATTTTATCAGTATGTCTGTTTTCAAGAAGGTTTCTAAACACTCTGCTCCTTGAGCTTTTCCTGTTTAGGAATATCTTCCAATTACTTTTACACTTGCCTGACAACTTGGACCGTGTATATAATAGTCTTTAGAAATACTTTCCCATGTAACAATTGTAAATATATATGCACCCAACATAGGAGCACCTCAATATATAAGGCAAACAGCCATAAAAGGAGAAATCAACAGTAACACAGTAATAGTGGGGGACTTTAATAACCCACTTTCATCAATGGACAGATCATCCAGACAGAAAATCAATAAGGAAAGACAGGCCTTAAATGACACACTAGACCAGATGGACTTAATTGATATTTATAGAACATTCCATCCAAAAGCAGCTGAATACACTTTCTTCTCAAGTGCACATGGAACATTCTCCAGGATAGATCACATCTTGGGCCAGAAATCAAGACATGGTAAATTTAAGAAAATTGAAATCATATCAAGAATCTTTTCTGACCACAATGCTATGAGATTAGAAATCAATTATAGGAAAAAAACTAAAAAACACAAACATGCAGACTAAACAATGTTACTAAACAACCAATGGATCACAGAAGAAATCAAAGAGGAAATCAAAAAATACCTAGAGACAAATGACAATGAAAACAAAATGGTCCAAAACCTTTGGGACACAGCAAAAGTAGTTCTAAGAGGGAACTATATAGCAATAAAATCTTACTTCAGGAAACAAGAAAAATATCAAATAAACAACCTAACCTTACACCTAAAGCAACCTAAAGAGAAAGAAGAATGAACAAAACCCAACATTAGTAGAAGGAAAGAAATCATAAAGATCACAGCAGAAATAAATGAAACAGAGATGAAGAAAAAATAGTAAAGATCAATGAAACTAAAAGTTGGCTCTTTAAGAGGATAAACAAAATAGATAAATCTTTAGGTGGCCTCATCAAGAAAAAAAGGGAGAGGGCTCAAATCAATAAAATTAGAAATGAAAAAGAAGTTACAATGGACACCACAGAAATACAAAGGATCATAAGAGACTACTACAAGCAACTATATGCCAATAAAATGGACAACTTAGAAGAAATGGACAAATTCTGAGAAAGGTACAATCTCTCATGACTGCAGTGGGAAGAAACAGAAAATACGAACAGACCAATTATCAGTACTGAAATTGAAACAGTGATTTAAAACTTCCAACAAACAAAAGTCCAGAACCAGATGGCTTCACAGGCGAATTCTATCAAACATTTAGAGAAGAGTTAACACCTATCCTACTGAAACTCTTCCAAAACATTGCAGAAGGAACACTCCCAAGCTCATTCTATGAGCCCACCATCACTCTATACCAAAAACAAACAAAGATATCACAAAAAAGAGAAAATTACAGGCCAATATCACTGATTGAACATAGACGCAAAATTCCTTAACAAAATAGTAGCAAACCGAATCCAACAATACATTAAAAGGATCATCCACCATGATCAAGTGGGATTTATCCCAGGGATGCAAGCATTCTTTAATACCTGCAAATCAATCAGTGTGATATACTGACCTGTACTCAGAAAACTATAAGACACTGATGAAAGAAATTGGAGATGACACAAACAAATGGAAGGATATACTATGTTCTTGGATCGGAAGAATCAATATTGTCAAAATGAATATACCACCCAAGGAAATCTACAGATTCATTGCAATCCTTATCAAATTACTAATGGCATTTTCCACAGAACTAGAACAAAAAATTCTAAAATTTATATGGAAACACAAAAGACCCCAAATAGCCAAAGAAATACTGAGAAAATAAAATGGAGTTGGAGGAATCAGACTATACTACAAAGTTACAGTCATCAAAACAGTATGGTATTGGCACAAAAACAGTAATATAGATCAATGGAACAGGATAGAAAGCCCAGAAATAAATAAATTCATGCACCTATGGTCAAATAATCTACAACAAAGGAGGCAAGAATATGCAATGGAAAAAAAGACGGTCTCTTCAATAACTGGTTATGGGAAAACTGGACAACTACATGTGAAAATATGAAATTAGAACAGTCTCTAACATCATACACAAAAATAAACTCAAAATGGATCAAAAGCCAAAATGTAAGGTCAGCCACTATAAAACTCTTAGAGGAAAACATAGGCAGAACACTCTTTGACATAAATAGTAGCAATATCTTTTAGGATCCACCTCCTAGGGTAATGAAAAGAAAAACAAATATAAACAGATGAGCCCTAACTAAACTTAAAAGCTTCTGCACAGCAAAGGAAACCATAAACAAAATGAAAAGACAACCTACAAAATGGGAGAAAATATTTGCAAATGAAGCAACCGACAAGGGATTAATCTCCAAAATATACAAACAGCTCATGCAGCTCTATGTCAAAAAAACAAACAACCCAATCAAAAAATGAGCAGAAGATCTAAATAGACATTTCTCCAAAGAAGACATACAGTTGGCCAAAAAGCACATAAAAAGATGCTCAACATCACTAATTATTAGAGAAATGCAAATTAAAACTACAATGAGGTATCACCTCACCCTGGTCAGAATGGCCATCATCAAAAAGTCTACAAACAATAAATGCTGGAGAGGGTGTGGAGAAAAGGGAACCCTTCTACACTGTTGGTGGGAATGTAAACTGGTACAACAATTATGGAGAACAGCATGGAGGTTCTACAAATAGAACTACCATATGATCCAGCAATCCCACTCCTGGGCATATATCCAGAGGAAACTCTAATTCAAAAAGATACATGAACCCCAGTGTTCATAGCAGCACTATTTACAATAGCCAAGACATGAAAGCAACCTAAATGTCCATCGACAGATGAATGGATAAAGAAGATGTGGTACATATATACAACGGAATATTAGCCATCAAAAAGAATGAAATAATGCCATTTGCAGTAACAGGGATGGTCCCAGAGATTATCATACTAAGTGAATTAAGTCAAACAGAGAAAGACAAATACCATATGATATTGCTTATATGTGGAATCTTAAAAAACAATACAAATGAACTTACTTACAAAACAGAAATAGAGTCAGAGATGTAGAAAACAAATTTATCGTTACTGGGGGGAAAGGGGAGGGGAGGGATAAATTAGGAAATTGGGACTGACATTTACATACACTATATATAAAATAGATAACTAATAAGGACCTACTGTATAGCACAGGGAACTCTACTCAATACTCTGTAGTGACCTATATGGGAAAAGAATTTTTGAAAGAGTGGATGTGTGTATAACTGATCCACTTTGCTGTACAGCAGAAACTGACACAACATTGTAAATCAACTATACTCCAATAAAAATTTTTAAAACAAAGAAATACCTTCCTGAAAGACTTGATAGATAGGACTTTATTTTCTTTTGGTCTTTTTGTATTGACTACTGCTGTGGAGAAATTTAAACCCAGCCTTTAAATGTCACAATAACTAAGAAATCATTCCTGAGCCTTAGGACTCAATACTTTATATAAGATACATCAATAATTTTTCCCTGGAACATGATGTACCCTTACATCTATAGATTAATTTTTTTCTTTGCTTTAGAGAAATTATCTTCAATTGTATCTTTAAATACTTCTGTCCATTTTATTGAATTACCTAATCAGGTACACCAATTTTCCTAATGTTGAACAGTTTTTGTCCTATTTCTCTTTTTTATCTTTTTCTAGTTGTTTTAATTTCTTTTTCATCTACCTTTCCTGTGACTATATTGAAATTTTCTTCTACGTAACTATTTTAAGAGTCAGCTGTGTCATCTATTCCTGTGTTTCTTAATTATATAACAGTATTATTCTGAGTGCTAATTTTTTCCCATCTTTTGACAATCTCCATTTTTATCCCAGTCTGTGTGTTTATCTTTAAGGTTTTGTTTTATTGAATCTGTGTTATTACATCCTTTGGTAAAAATGAAATACCTATAGGAAATGTTTTTCTATCTCATGTTTTTCAAACCTGGGTTCTTCTTTCCTTTTTTATATTATACTTCTTTATTTCATTTCTGGTAATAGTGTGTTTTCATATCTGCCATTTCTTTTTATCTCACTGTGCTTAAGTCAGGCAGTTATAACCAAGCCTTCTATTTCTGCTGAAAAAGCATTAATATTTTCCCTTTGATTCTCTTTCCAGCTTATTTCAAGCCTGATTGTGCTCTATACAACAAAGTGGCAAGGAAACAGGAGAAGGAGAAGGGGGAAACTTTACTGAGGCTACTAACAAACTTTTTTGGATGATGTGGGCTCCACTGTCTCTTCAGAGATTTAGCTAAACACCATGTACCTGAATTCTTTACATTTGGTCAATGCATTCCATTCCTGTGGGGGAATATTCCCCCAATTCAATGAAGAGCCCATCAGAATTTCTGTATTGTAACTCCACCAATATCAATATCCTAGTTGTGATATTGGATTATAATTTCTCAAGATGCTACCA
Source organism: Phocoena sinus (assembly GCF_008692025.1). Taxonomy (NCBI): domain Eukaryota; kingdom Metazoa; phylum Chordata; class Mammalia; order Artiodactyla; family Phocoenidae; genus Phocoena; species Phocoena sinus. The sequence continues at coordinate 33,379,778 of NC_045767.1, forward strand.
CTTAAGAGACTGGATTACGGATATATAGGATTTCTCTGTATAATTTCTTAGAACTGTTTGCAAATCTACAATTATATCAAAATTAAAAGTCTAATAAAATGTAAAGATATAATATTCCTCTCAAAATTATTAGTGACATTGAGCACTAAGATTAATCAATATAAATGTCTTAGAATAATATGGTTATGAAACTCAATGAAACATAATTTATAAAAGCAGAGCAAGAACATGAAACAATAATGTAATAATATTTCTATAAATATAAGATTCCAGAATTATTAACAGAGTATTGATTGTGGTAAGGATTGTGACAGGAGGATGACAGAATACTCTGAATTCCTTATCTCACTTAGGTAAGACACAGTAGAAAACTCTTCCTCCCAAAATTTTGAGAATAAGATTTCAGAAACTAAACATAATATTGAAAATCTTAACAGTATTTGACGGTTCAATGAAAAATAAGATATATGCATATTAAGAAAAAAGTAATATAAAATCAGATAAAGCAAATCATATAGAAAAGTTATAAACACTGTAAATAAGAATAAAAAAACAAAAATCATTAAAAAAATGCAGAGCCCATCAGAAAGAGTCAACCCCTATAATTCACACCCACTATTGCATTCAACCATTCATCCAGCAGCTCTTTCCATCTCCCCACCTCTCACCCTTTAGTAATACTTCACACCATGGGAAGAAAACTTTAGCTTGGATTCTCAATGAACCTTATCTGTCCAACTCCTACCCATCCTGACTGTGGTTTGTTTATTCTTCCTTCTTTCTCCTGACTTTCATTCAAATATGAACTTAATGTTAAACATAAAGCATTCTAAAGTCAACACTAATTCCAAACTGAATCTAGATTACCACTCTTTGGTAAATGACAGCACATATATGCTCAGAGAAGGAAGCTGGTTTATTCTGAGTCAGCCAGGACGAATAGGCAGAGAGGGCACAGATAATACTAATCAAACTCAACAGCAGAAGAGGTACTGGAGCCATTGACCATGTCTGTAGAGCTGGACTTGGCAATGCAGCTGGGCAAACAAGTAATAGTGTCTAAGGGTCCATCAGTCTCAGTTGAGGTTAAATTATTGATATTGAAAAGTCTAAGATATCAAAGATCTCACAAACTGAGCAGAAACAATGATAGTGAGATGTGAGCTAGGCACTGCATAGTAAAATAAGTAGGTAAGTGTAATCTGTAGAAACTGGGAGAGGACCCAAATAATAAGTCAAGATTCAGGAACAGGATCCTAGGAAAGTAGAGTCAGAAAGAAAGCCAGAATTCATAAGGGTAACAGGGCAACTTGATTATGTGGTGAAAGAAGAACTCAGAAGACAGATCAAAGCCTACATCACTGAAGTACTCACAGGCAGTGAGAAGTGGACCTGAGGAATGACAAGGATGCCAGTTAAGTACTAGGGTTCTGTACCTCAGGTTTAACTTTCTACTAACTCCCATTCAATCCACCACTAGAACAACGTGATACTTCCTTTACTGCTCAGGATTGGCTCAGAAACCAAGCTGGGAAAGAGTCTTCAAGAAGGAATATCATGACAGCTATGCATGTTTGAAACTGGAAATGGCAGAGGCAGAAGAAAGCCTCCTGGAAGCTAGTTGGTCGTAAGTTTGTACACAATCAGCTTCTACGAAGAATTCTCCCCAGTTAGAAGGGCAAGGTTATTAGTCCACTCGTGGCCGTGGATATAGGTGCCATATAGGTTATTCTTAAAGTTTATCATTTTCACAAAGTCTCACCTTACTTTGAGGTTTTAGTTTAAGTACAATTGCAATAACCCAGTGACCTGTGCGATGTGTTTAAAGACATCTATTTGATTAAATATGATTAAGATACTCAGTTTCCCTTTAGGATTTCCCTGGCCACTGCTATCCCTGCCTCATCATGAAAAGGTATATTCCCCAGGAATAGGTATATTTTCCCCAGGAAAAGGTATATATTTTAATTGTTTATGTGAATTTTTACAATGGAATGGCATTCTTTTCTCTTGTGAACACTGAATTACTTGATAAATTGGCTAACCACTTCCTGAACCCAGGCCATCTGACGGTGCCTAGTAACGTAAAGCAGCCTTTTCCTAAGAAGGTTTGGAGCAGCCACTTACTCATGATGGTAGGTGGGAAGGCCTGTATTATATATTCCCAACACATTTTCCAAAAATAGCTTCTGTGTATTTATTGTAATCCAAAATCTTAAAAAAAAAACACAAAAAACACTAATCTTTAGAAAACCTATGAAATATTTTTTTGCATTTTACCTTAACATACAATCCTAAATATTAACTATAAAATAGCAGTTAATTTAAGCTAAAAATGAAAAGAACTCTATGCTAGTAGCAAAGACGCACAGGTTATTTCCATTGCCTCCTACCCCCATCACTGTATAGCTTAGTTTACATAGTTAAGAAGGTGATGAAAAAGTCATCATACTCACAATAATAAGGGATATGAATCCTCAGGTGGTGACACACAGGCACGGAGATATTCAAGCAGAAATTCTGGGTGACCATCTATTAGGAATGCTGTGGAGCATGTTAAAATTTCTTTTAATTATTGAGTAAGAGTCTCACCAACTCTAACAATCTATGATTATTTTCCATTCTAAACTTCATGAAAGTTGATTTAGAACAGGGAAGGGAAAAAAATAGGATCTCATGGCTATGGATTTTCAAAGAGAATATTGCTCAAAAAAGATGGGAGACTCCTAAAACTAATAATCTGTCTCTACATTCTCATATAATTACATTAAGGAATGGAGAGACAACATCTAAACCTGTGGTTCTCAAAGCATGGTCCAGAACACTGAGGGGTCCCTAAATTCCTTTCATGTAGCTTCAAAATCAAAACTATTTTTCCTAATAACCCTAAGCATTATTTGTTTTATTTTTTATTTGCTCATAATGTGTACAATGTCATTTTGAGAAACTAAACATGTAATAACATCATCGCTGTGCTAGCTAATGAAATGAATGAAAAGAATGTGCATTCATTTTTTAAAAATTTTCTAAGACAGTGGCTTTCAAGTATAAACATGTGCATTTTCAGATATTAATTCAGTTTGCACTCAGTACTTCTGTGCCCTTACTAGCTTTCTTCACTTTATTTCTGCTATAATCTCTGTAACTGTATTATCATCCATAAGTCATTATTTTGAAATCTCAGAGTTTTCCTTTTGCCTACTTGTAAACACAAAAAGTTGGTGAATGTTATAGTCCTGTTTTGCAATAGTATTTTTAAATTTCTGTTTTAATTTCTAATACACTAAAAGTCTTAGCCATCTTCAACAATGTTAAGAGTGTAAAGGGGTCCTGAGATGAAGGAGTTTGAGAAGCACTGATCTAAACAAACTTCTTTGCCTAAACATGGTGATCTCTGATGAGCACACAAAATTATATAAAATCTATAAAGAGGTGCCATTATGGCCAAAGATGAATCCAAAAAGCTATACAAAACTAGAGCTATTAGTTAGAAATTCTAAATTCAATATCAAATATTCGTAATCATTTCGGAAAAATAAAAATTATAAGTACTTTGCCTGGAGATGGTAAAGGTAAATGGAGACAAAGAAAAATGTTTCTGATATTATTTTTACAATTAAAAACAATGACTTCTGTGGTCAGTGGGCTTATTTTGGGCCACAGGAAAATACATTTATCTACTGCTCCTTTTCCATTGTTGCAGAAAGGTGCTGCTATGGAGTGTGTTATCCTCTTTCTTTGTTGGTGGGGCAGAGGAACAGAATCTTAAAAAGAGAGAAGGCAGACACAAGTTGTCCATGCATAAATGTCTATTTTGTTTAACTGGTTCTACCACCTATAACATTTTTGGTAGCTCAGAATGCTGAAGAATATTACAGTAGCACCACTAAAAATCCATGTATTAATGTTAATTGCTTAGTAATCTCCTATGTTAGAAAAAGCTTATATGTTTTATAAATTTCTGTGTTAAGACTCTTTCAAAGTCAACACACCTTTATACCAAGAGTCTTAACGCAGGTTTTATGGTTAGATTTCACAGGCTCTATGAACATTTCATTAAATTGCCTGAGAAGTGTTCATGGGAGAATATATGGGCATTTTTCTGGGAAGATGAACTGTAGCATTCATCAGATTCTCAAGGAAGTTTTAGTCCCAGAAAATATTCTTAAAATACTGCGTATTGCTAATGTTTAAAATAACATTTAACTGAAATGGCTAAGTAGTGCAGCAATTGTTTTAAAAATTCTTTGTCAGCAGGGTCATTTTAATGAGGTCCAAATTTAAGAAACGGTCCTTCTTTCTTATCTATAATTTACAAATGTATATCCATATAAGCCTATGGAAATATCATCAGAAATGTCCTACATAATTCATTTTAAAGAATGTTTGAATTTCTGAGAGCTGTCAAAGTTTTCAAAATAAACAAGGCAAATAAATGTATAGTATGTATTGTTTAATTGGGGATAATTCACATTCTTCTAATGTTTACCTTTAAGAAAATGTTTTAGGACAATATGGAAAGCAGCTGATTAAATGAATAAGATTTATGATAATGTGTATTTCATTAAGTCTTAGTATTCCTTTCTTAAACTTTGAATGTGTCCCCTAATACCAAAATGGGGCACTTCCTGTCTATTTCAGCTTCAGACCTAGATTCAAACTTTCTTCTATTTTTTGCACTAATGGAAAAATAACTAAACTGAAATGCATGGAATGACATTTTGAACACAGGAAGAAGAAGAATCAGATATTACTAAGAAAAGTGAATTTATTTCACAAGCAATAAATACTGTTATCACTATATGTGAATATGTCATTTCAAAACTTTGGATAATAGTTATTACTCATATTAAATATAATGAATTGGGAATCCAAACATATTTAGTTTTGTCAATCTGTGCTACAGATATTGCTATGAGTTAAGAAAACGTTACAAAGTTTGGAGGGCATAGTTTTCAGTCGTAGGTTCAACTGCATATAACAGAAATATCTGAATAACAGCGGTTTAATGAGAAGTTATTTCCCTCTCATATGAAAGAAAACCAGAGAGACAGTCAAACTAGGTCTAATGAAATGACTTCAAAAGAATTCAGCTCCTTCCGGCTTTCCCCTCCCATCCCTGGGGTGTGGTCCTTGCCTCAGGTTTCAAGGAGGCTGCTCCTGCCCCCTAGGCAGTAAGATGAGCATAGAATGAAAAAGGCTTCTCTCCTCTCCGTTAAGGGAACTTCCATGAGTCCTATGCAACATCTCCAGTTCCATTCATTAGCCAGAACTCTGTCATCACCAATTGTGGTAGACGAAATGGCTCCCCAAAACTGTCCGCCCCCAATCCCTGGAATTTGTGAATATGTTAAATTATATGGCAAATGGGACTTGGCCGACGTAAATAAGGTTACAGACCTTAAAAGAGGGAGATTATTCAGGTGGGGCCAGTTTAATCCTATGAGCCCTTAAAAGCAGAGAACTTTCTCCAGCTGGAGGCAGAAGGAAGCCATGGCATAAGGGGAAATCAGACATTCCCAGCACGATTCAACTCACCACACCACTGTTGGCCCTGAGATGTAGGAACCCACATGCAGTGACCAGTGAGAGGCCTCGAGGTGCTAAGGGCAGCCTGAAGCTGACAGCTAGCAAGGAAACAGGGTTCTGATCCTACAAATTCAAGGAACTAGTTTCTGCCAACAACCTGAGTGAGTTTGGATGTGAATTCTTCCCTAGAGCCTTCCAATGAGAACACAGTCGCTGACACCTTGATTTTTGCTTTGTAAAACCCGGAGTAGAGAAACCAGCCAAGCTAACTCAGACTTCTGAACTGCAGAACCATGATATGACAAAATCTGTGTTATTCTAAGCTACTGAATTTGTGCTAATTTGTTACAGCAGCCATAGAAAACTAATATACCTGGCCACACCCAGCAGCAATAAAGGTTGGGAGATATGGTCTTTCTTCTAACTATGTGGTGGCATGTGCACCTGAAAACTTTGGGTCAGTTTGAGAAAGAATAGGGAGAATGTGTATTTGTTCAACAGCTAGTCTCTGCCACAGAAGGAGAAGGGAGGTTTGAATTAATGAAAAAGAAAGGAATAAAGCGGGTTTAGTATTTTTAGCATTAAATGGAATAGAAGCAAAAGTAAATCATATAGCTCTCAAAGAGGTCCAAAATATTTAGGTTCAAAATATCAAACTATTTACCTCTAATTTTGCCCCTGAATGTGCTATGCCTTTACAAGCGAATACAAGGTGATACAATCAAAGCTTGAAACTGGCAACTGGTCAGTTAATAATTTTCTTAAAAGTCAGTTACATTGGGAATCATAATAAAAATTACATATCTTAAAGATTGTATTTTAGCTTAAAACATAAATGTACATTCAGAGGCCAATCTTTTTATGTAGAGTCCGGGCCATTCTTTGAATGTATGGCAAATCATGGTTTTCTTGCACTATTTCTAACATCTCCAGTTTGAGTTTCTTTAAAATAAAGCAAAAACTTAAAGAAATTTTCAATTCAATCTGAGCACATAATCCTTCTGAAGTTTCTTTAGAAACCTATCTCTTCTACAATGAATTCATTATCATTCCTTTTATCTGCTTACCTGTATGCTTCTCAAACTACTATTCAACTTCAATGAAAGTTTTCTAAAACTTTCATTTATTTTGCACACATATTTCATGAGTGTATGTAATATTCTATAAAAATACACAATCCCAATAATAAGTACTATTTGCATGTACAGGTTTGGCTGTGGATGAATGAGAAAGAAGTGAGGGGGGGGTGTACTGGACTCTACCTGGTGCTTGGACCTTCTTGGTGGAGTAGGAGTCAGGCAGTATTTGCAGAGGGAAGAGAGGGCAACTCTTAATTAGGTGGGTCAGTTAAAAAGAGGAGAATAAGAGGATTTGCAATTTTTCACCATCCCTACAGAAAAACAAATCAAAACAAAACAGAAAATTGTATTTCTACCTACACATTCAAATTCTAGCTTCACTGAGATCTTTGAACTCTATCTCCTTCAATCAAGTAGAACCATCAAGCAGTTCTCATATTCAAGAAACTGTTAAGCCTTGAAAAAAAATAAACTCACACCATTTCCCTCGTCCCTTGGAAAAAGCTCTTGTTCCTTTGTGAGCCTGAGAAGTCAAGTCGGGTTTCTCAGATAAAAGGTGTGGTGGAGGAGAACTCACCAAGAATGGAAGGTGCCTATTTGTCCAAATAGAGTGGGGTGGGACACAGAGGGAGGTGTGTAAAGCGGGAGGGAGAAGGATGAGATCCTTTTCCATAAATGTTCTTGTCTTCTGAAATGGCAACTTGAACACACACTTCTGAAGAGGAAAAGTAAACAGTTTCTAGTAAAACTATTGAAAATTCACTCTCATAAACTACACTTTGTCTGCTAGAGACCTTCAATTATGTCCTGACCTCCCAAACTGATTTCATGTTTTAAAACAAGTTGTAATTTTCATTTGAGAATGATTCCTTTCCAGCACCAAGCTTTAAGTTTCTCTTATTGGATTAGTTTAATAGCTTTAACCTTTCTAATTTAATTTATAAAAATCCTAATGACAAAATTTCAACACTGTAAAAAATTTTTAAATAAAAAATTAACTATGACTCTTACCATTCCAAGAAAACTATTTTCCTTTTAAACTTCTCTACTAGGGTTTTGTCTTTATGCATACATAGTTTTGACATGACTGTAAATACCATGTATACTTTTATTATATTATTCTATTTACATTTGACATTATATGATAAAAATTCTTCCATGTTTGTTAAATAGTTTTCACAATTACCATTTGAGGAATTTCTTCCCAAACTAACGTATGCTTCATGTGAGGAATACCATTCTCTGTAGCATAACCTTGACTGTCTTATTACAATATGCAAATAATTGTTCATTAGCTATACGCTGACACTAACAGCATGGGCTAGAGTTTGGGCTTTGAAATCAGGCAGGTTTTTGCTTTAAGTCTGGACTCCGTCCTGGAGTAGCTAATGTGACTTTGGGTACTTGGAGTTGCCATTTGGGGGAAAAATAGTATTTAAGTCATAGAAAATTGCGAAGATTGAGTAAAATTATGCACGTAAAGCAACTGACCACAATGCCTGACACATAGTATTTAACAAACGGTAGTTACTGTGAGATAATTAGTATCTGTTCTGCTTAAGCACTATATACACTTCAATTCTCACCTTTATAATATTTCCTAATTTAAAAATAAAAATTGAGAGAGGAAGACCTAAATTAAACTATACCCTCATAACCAGTTCCCAACCACATTAGCCCTTGATGTTGTACACCTGCTATCTACCCTGCTCACTGGCCCAGCACCTGCTATTTTGTATTCCCATTTATTTTCATCCGAACAGGGCATATCTCTTCAAATAAACTGTAAGCTACCCAAGGCCAGGATAATATTGTGCCTCTTTGTGGCTCAACAAGATGTCATCACTTTCACTCTGTTACATCTCTGAAGCAGTGTCTTTGTCCAGTATTTCCACATCGCCCTGGGTACTGGCACTGCTTCCAATGTGGCTCATTTCTTTACAATTTCTAACTGGGCTTTATAGTTTTGTCTCATCTTCCTTGGCCTGGCTTTACACATCTTCTAAATTAATGTTAAGGACATTTGGATTTAAAAAGAAGAGATGGTGGTGGAAGAAAATGTAGCTTTGGGTGGAGACTAGAGTATTTCAAACACTAAAAGGATAAATAAATTTAAAACGTTTGTTTTAAACTAGTTTTCCATCGTATTTATTTACTGTTACAAATCCTTTACTGAAGGAGTCTTAAACACAAGCATATTTGAAACAAGAGGTTATTTTAAACATATGTGTGGGCATTATCCAAATTTATGCAGTAAGCCCTACCCCAGAATCAGCCAATTTGGCAGGTTTGGCAGGTTTCAAAACTGATTTTTACAATAGGGCCCAGTGGAATCACAAACTTCGTTGTATTTGACAGGTTTATCACTCAAGTCCCACACAGACCAACCTCCACTGACACAAAAATTGAAAGACACCCATTTTGACGACCATAGGAAAGTCAAATGAAATTCAGGCAGAATAGCTCCATTGTACACTCATATCTGTAACCTGAAAGTACCATCTGTCATATGTCAAACTTAATGTTGGCAATGGTTTCATTTTATTCTGCTGTTGCCAAATCAAAAGTTCTACTTTTTAACTTGCTGGGTCCTTAACATACCACAGCTTATAACAGGGAAATATCTAGCTGACCCACTATTCAGCAACTAGAGGCATAGAATATAAAATCACAAGTGTTGAGCAGGGATCGTATGAAATCTCAGCATCATTTAAACCTAATTACACTTATGAGTTATAGATGGCTTCTAAAGTGGTGAAAGCTTTATTTGCGGTATTTAGAGTTTGCTTAGGACAAAAATAATATCTGATTAAAATTGAATTTGTAGAACTCAACCTCATAAACTTATGCTATGGTAAACCACAGACCAAAGAAATTCACTGAAATAAAGTCTCCTCATGTTTTTCAGGGCAGAGCAAAGGAGATACCCAACTGGGGCATTGTGAGGGAGGGACATGTCATGCTAGTTATACAATACCCATAACTTCCACCGTTAGTATTAATATTAGTAAAAAGTCTGATCAATGGATGAGAACAATTATAAACTAAGGAAAGGCTGATCACAAGAGAGAAATAAAAGAGATTATTTCAAAAAAGTGGAGGAACTTTCATGAGACTCTTCATGAGCCAGTGGAATTAAGCTGTTTGGAGCAGTGTCCACTCAGAATTCCATTTTCACCATCTCTCCCTGTTGAACCCCCTACCTTTGCCTCCAACAAAAACTCTGGTCACCTTTTCTGCAAATCTTTTCCCGATACTCCTCATGGCAGTGGATCCCACCATCTCCTAGCTTTTCCATTAGGGCGAGACTTATCACAGCCTCCTAAGTGACGTCTCTGTCCCCTGTTAAATTCCCGGCTTCCTTAGGGTGGAGAACGTAGTCTGCTATCTTTAGAGACCCCCGACCTAGTGCCTAGCATAATGCCTCCTAAGTGGGAGGGAGATAAGGAATTGTACTGACTCCGATAAGCATGGGGCTTTCCTACTCCCAGTCCAGCAGATGGCAGCAGTGCTGCCTTTAGCGGAGGCAGAGGATTTTTCTCAACATTTGGGCCTTCGCTCGTTAATAAAAGCACTGCTGCATTTCCATCTTTCTCCTGCATCCATGGCTGAGCCATCAACTCATGAATATTAATTCACAGCAGTGTGCATGCCAAAGACATATGAGTCCCTGATTTGCCAGTCTCTGTGTAATTACCTGAAAAATGGAGGTGGAAATTTTGAAATTTAATAATCCCCCTTCCTCTCTTCCCGCTAACACACATTTTGAAACACATGGGATAATTGCTTTTAACATAATAGATCACACATATGTGATGAGTAAAGTGTGCTGGGGTAGGGGCGGATATATCCTCCATTCCTCCTGTTCCCAGCTGGAGAGACTTTAGCTATAAACAAACCCTTCAGCCTTTCTTTCCACCCTGACTTATCCCTCCTTGTGGTAGGAGAATCAGTTGGTCTAACGGGTGGATGTGGGAGAAGTCTCTGAGCAAGTTTACTCAGGCTTTTCCTCTTTTTCTCTTCTGGAGCCATCTATGCAAGAGCCCTGACTTCAGGTCTGCTCCATCTCATGTGGTAAACATCCTAATCCATGAGGGAGGTCTGCAGTTATCAAGCGTTGCTTATGCCAGATGAGTAAGTGTATCTAATAGTGGCAAAGTGTTAGGAAGGCTGTGGTGGCTGCATATCCAAGTGCTTTCTTCAGACCAGATTTTGATTAGTAATAAAGCTGGCATTTTTGATCTCCATCTATCTGATACCTTAGTCTACCCTTATAAAGGAGAAGACAGTATTTTATTTGGGGTCCCCCAAACCCTAACAAATAGAATACAAACTGTCTTACTTTTTAAAGCTTAATAAAAAGAATAAGAAATTTCCCTCATTTTTTTATACCTAAATATCTCTCTTGTTTTACAGCCAACATTTAAACTAATATTCTTTTTTTAAAGCCAATATTCTTTAAGATTTCTTACTTTCAATCATTAGCTGCTTCATCAAACACTGAAATTAAATAACATTTAAAAAAAATAAGCCCTCAAAGACTATTCTTTTTTACTACAAATAATTGGCAGCAAAATCAGTGGATATAAGCAACTAGTCTTTGCAACAAAGTAATTTTATGTGGGCCTGACATCGGCTCAGTGCCACCCCACCCCCCATCCCCCACTCCCCAGGCCCCCAACTGGGGAAACTTTCATTCCTTCTGAAAGTAGTGTGCCATACTTGCAACATTTGGTTAACCAAATGGAACAAAGCATGCTCATTTACCTCACTGAATAAAATGCTCAAAAGCATTTTGCTTTCTTGACTAGCCAAGTCTTATAGCTTTGTATATGCTCTATTTCTTAATGAGGACTTGAGCAACTAATTATTTCAAGGCCCCTAGAGCAGTCTTCAATACTCTCAAAATAAACTTTGACATTTTTAGTTGCTAATCAGCTACAGCTGAAAGGAAATTTCAGAAGCATTAATGGGATGGGCTAATGATATATCATTTATATTTCAAAGCCAAACATTCTCCCTTTTTATCCTAAAATTAGCATAACCCTTAACCACTCTGAAATCAAGATTCAAACAGCAACATTTGTAGCCTCTTCACTCCGCTCCCAAAATCTTTTAAAGAGTAGGAAATTTATAAACTAAAAACACTAAGTTTGCACTGTTTCCTTTTACCTCAATAGTCTTCCTTTCGGGGCTTCCCTGGTGGCGCAGTGGTTGAGAGTCCGCCTGCCGATGCAGGGGACACGGGTTCGTGCCCCGGTCCGGGAAGATCCCACATGCCGCGGAGCGGCTGGGCCCGTGAGCCATGGCCGCTGAGCCTGCGCGTCTGGAGCCTGTGCACCGCAACGAGAGACGCCACAACAGTGAGAGGCCCGCGTACAGCAAAAAAAAAAAAAAAAAAAAAAAAAAAAAAATATATATATAGTTTTCCTTTCCACCCTGGTTCTTCTTTTTTACTTTTCTGAATCTCATATGCATAGAATTGGATTAACCGCAGTCTTGTTTGTGACACATTCTCATCACTGGTGTATTCACAATTTGCTTTTATTAGTTATTCTATTCATAATTTTAATAATGGGATAATTACCCATAATTCTACCACTCACAACAAACAAAGATCCCCGTTCTCAAGGATATATTCAAGGATTATACTCTAGTGGGAGCAGAGAAACTAAACAAAAATTTATTTTTTAAGTAAATATGGTATGTTCAAAGATGATAAATACTATGAAACACATACACACACACAACACAAAGCAGAGTAGGATACCATAGATAGGAAATGCCAAAATGGGAGAGATAGGCTGTAGTATTAAATAAGGTGGTCATGGTAGGCTTCACTTAGAAAACGAGATTTAGTCAAAGACTTGAAGGAGACAAAAGTGTTGTCCATGCAGATGTCTTGGAGAAGAACATTCCAGGTAGAAGGAATATCCAAAGGAAAGATCTCAAGGTGGGAGAGTTCCTGGCATATGTGAGGAATAGCAAAGAGCCTGCTGTGATTGCAGGAGACCGAACAAGGGAGAGAGTAGTAGAAAAAGTCAGAGAGGAAACGGAAGGTCCTAGCCTTGTAGCCATCACACGGATTATAGTTTTTACTTTGAGTACAACAGGGGGCTGTTTCAGGATTTAAAGAAGAGAAGTACCACCGTATGATTCAAGTTTTAAAAAGCTCACTCTGGCTTCCTTGTCGACAATAGACTCTGAGAAGACGAGAATAGTGGGAAACCTGATTAGGGATCCTAGTGACCCAGTGAAAGGGGTGAGAAATGAGCAGATTCTGAGTATATTTTGAAATCAGGGCTAAGATTTCCTGAAAGATTAGATGTGGGATGTGAAAGAACAAAAGTAGTCAAAGATGACTTTCTAGTTCTCATAAGCAACAATAGGGTTAGAGTTGCCAGAACTGAGATTAATGAAGCAGGATTGTGGATGGGTGAGGGAAGGCAGGAGTTCATTGCTGAACATGTTGAGTTTGAGTGGTGCTGTGCATTGAGTGGAAATATCACTGGATATATGAATGTTAAGTCTGGAAGACAGATGGCCCTAGAGATGTGAATATGAGAGTAATTATCATATAGATGATTTTCCATTGCCATGACATTTTCAAGTTTCATGTCTGAGTATAATCCTATTGATGTGCAACTCAAAATTATAGCTTCAAAGTAGGACAAATAGATTTGGTGGAAATCTGAGATTTGGGGCATAACTAAAGGAGAAGAGAGTTCCAGTTATTAATTACAGTAAACAAATGTGTCTATCATGACAGAGTTTACAGTAAGGAAGCACATTTCTTCTTGTGAAAATAACTGATCGGCTGAAGACTTGCTGGTCCAATGAAATAGTATGTGGGCCTTAAGAGAGGTGTATCTGTATTACCTGAGGTGAAAACATTTCCAATATTTCCCTGGTGAAAAATGCTGGTTAAAATAACATGTCTGATATTATATCAACATAAAATTAGAGAAGAAAGTCAGATGACATTCCTAAAAAATACTCAACAAAATATAAATGGCCCCCTTGTAGTGGTGAGAATTCAAGTGATTCTCTTATTCTATATACTTTTCTATATTGCTTAAATTATTACTATGATTTTTATAATTAGGAAAAAAGTATAATAAAGCCATTATTATTGTGAATAATAAAAGAGGCAACAATCAAGAATATAACAGATTCAGCACACAATTATGTAATGTTAATAAACAGTTCCAGCTATCATCACAGAACACAGAATGCTCAATTTTAACCTTAATTCTATCACTCTCTTATGTGTCTTCAAGCAAATAAAAAGGCCATCTGTATGAATACTGCCTCACTGCAAAAAAGATAAAGAGTGATTACACCAGGGTGTGGTGGATTAACTAATCAGTGCCTGAAAGCAACTTCGGAAAAGTGACGTAAATAATTTTGAAGATTTATTTTTTTTAATTAATAAAGTCTGGGCTTTCCCAAGAAAAAAAAAAAATCAGAACTTCAGAGATTTTCACCTCCAAAAGCCAAACCCTACCCTCGGTTATGTGTATGCAATTAGCTGCATGCACATAATTGAGGGCAGAATTTGGCACACAAAATTTGGAGTAATCTGGAAATCTTTTCATCTGGAAAAAATTAAAATCTGTTTGATAAAATAAATTATGATGTGACCCAAATTCAAATGGGCTTTGATGTGTTTAAGAAATGGTGTGTTCACTTACATGAGAAAATAAAAATTTCATTTAGCCCAATCTAGAACAGACAATTCTGGAGGATAGGAAGGAAGAAAATAACACCAGTGAAATTTTCCCCGGGTTACAAAGATCATGTATGTCTATGATAAGTGAACTTGTGCCCCTTACTATTAATGGATGCCTCATACAACAAAAGAAAAAGAGGAGAGGTGAAGAAGGGAGGGGAGGGTCTGTGTGTGAATACTCTTGAACTCCCCATAGTATTCGTAACTGAGGCTTTCACATGCATCTGGTATACTTTTATTATTTACAAATCCCCCTCTTATGCACTCCTATTCACTATTAGAGTGAGCTCTTCTGCAAATAGATCCTTCCCCAAGACATCTATCAAGTATAATATCAGCCCAAGCAAAGCAAACTTTTTCTCAGCTTTTCTTCCCCCTTCAATTTTCTTTTCACATGTTATCCAAACGGGACTTACCAATGTTTTGCTTCTAATAGTTTCTGAAGCCACTTTCAGTTTTTCATTTTAAAATGGAAATTGAGAAAAATAAAGTTCTATGCTTAGATCTTTATCATATTCTAAACTTTTTCATTCAGGGTCACATTTTAAATTCTGACATAGCCTTTTTAGCCCTGCCATGTCACTGAGTGAGGGATCAGAACAGAGAAATAACAAAAACCACAGCTCCTCTCTCCCATTTCTGCCTTGAAAAAAAAAGAAAAGCTGTGCAATGTGCATAAAGTTCATTCTTCTGGCTGTGCGTGTTGAGTTATTTATCAACCCACAAAGTATGATCTGCTTCTCCTTTATGGTCCTTTCAACACACAAAAAAATATTGGCATTGCTTCTCCCTGCCCCTCAAGAGAGTCATCTGGATTATAACCACACTACCCATGGGATTAAACCACTTGTAAAGAAGTGGAGTCTTTTGCATTTGGATCTTGAAACTTTGAAAACAACCTTAAGCTATTCTCCTAAAATCATTAAAAGGAGCATTTTTGTGTGCTTTTCAGGCATCTTTACAAGTTCTTGTGAAAGGATAAATGTGGCTGGTTTGCATTTTATATGTTCATTATTTTTCAAAATAGCCTTGCCTATCACCATAGCCTTGCCTATGGTTATAAAATCAGAAGAGAAAAGCCAAAGTCTTTCTAAATGGACTTTTCTTCCTCTATGCACCAAAGGCAAGATATTTCATAATTAAATATTAATATGGGCTCTGACCACTGCTTCAATAATCAAAACTCATGTAATTGGTCAGAGACCTGGTACAGCCCATCTCCCCAACCCAATAAATCATAATAAATTTTAGCTCAACTTTTTCAAGAGGCTGATCTATCTTGTCAGAATCTAAATAATATTTGTTCACACTTTTAATCTAGAAATCCTCCCTCCTAATATGAGGATGAGTTTTACCCTCTTTGAAGGCAAGTTCCTAGTCTCACAGTATATTAGTTTGCTAGGGACGCCATAACAAAATACCACAGATCAGGTGGCTTAAACAAAGAAATCAATTTTCTCACAGTTCTGGAGGCTGAAAGTCCAAGATGCCAGCAGTGTTGATTTCTCCCGAGGCCTTCTTAGCTTGTACTCATCATGTGGTCGTCCCTCTGTGCAGGAGTCCCTGGTTTCTCTTTTTCTTCTTACAAGGACACTAGTCATACTTGAATTTGCGTCTCACCCTTAGGGCCTCATTCTAACTTAATCACTTCTTTAAAGACCTTACCTCCAAATACAGTTAGATTCTTAGGTACTGGGCTTTAGGGATTTTAACATATGAATTAGGGGTAGGGGCACAATTCAGCCCATAACCCATAATTTAACTTCTTTGTATTAAAATCACACGGACTCCATCCTAGGAATTGTGGCCAGGCAAACATTTGGTTAGGTATATCTTGAGGAAAATATTACATTTTAAAAATATGCAAGAGTTTTTATTAATAGCACTTTTGAAATATTACTTTTCATCAATATATACATTTCTTGTCTTGAGCAGGGTATGAAATCAGTAAATAATTGATAAGTTAAAAAGTCATGAAGCAACCAATGAAATGGTAAATTAAATAAATGAGTTTGTCACTGACGTGGCAATTTTCAAATTGGATCATCCCACCATGCCAGAAGTCATGATGTGATTTTATAAATAAATGTGCTTCTAGTAATTCTACAGATGTAAAGGTTTCTTTACTATAAATTCATCTCTAATAATTTTTAAATCCCAAGTAAATTTTTTCTGGGATTGAAAAAACCTTTTTTAAAATCCTCTACAATATTCAGTATAATTGATTCAGTGATTCGTAGACTAAATCACTAGAAATTCCCTAAGGAGTTGTGAATGTTCCACCTGGCCCTTCCATGTAGACACTCTCCAAGGTCCTCTCATCAGCTGTACTCTCAGCTCACTTTGCACACATTCTCTTGACTTCATCCATTCCCATCGTTTTATTCTCACCTTTCCACAGGTGGCTTCCAAATCTGTATCTCTTCCTAAGGACCCAAACCTACATTTCCAACTGTCTGCTGTTTTTCCTGCAGTGTTGCAGGCACCTCACAGTGTGAACTGATGTCAGGCTCAGGGCTCCCTTCACCATCTCCTAATCTGAGGTAGATCCGTAAAGCCTCTGTTCTGGAACCATGAGACTGACCACTCGCTGGACTGATCTTTGAAAATTGATAAACATTTTTAGCATAGTGGTTATCTCCCCTCCCCTAAAATAGTTGATATTCCCTTTCCTGCTTTATATTTTCTTCATAGCACTTAGCAATAGCAAACTATGCATTTTTCTTATTTATAATCTGTCTCCCTTCCCTTAAGTGTAAGCACAGTCAGAGCTGAAATTTTAACCACTTTTTTGCTTGCTAGTGTGAAGAAAACACCTAAGACTGTGCTGGACCCATGGTAGACAGCAAGTGAATATTTTTTGAATAATGAATAAGTGAATCTCAGTTCATTTATACTGTCTCTTAGTTATTTGATGTGATGACTCTTGCATGTTCACTACTTTAAGAATTTGGAATACTTGATTTTCCTTGAGTTTTACTATAGTTTTAGTGGAAAATTCAATATTTGAGGTAATTTTAAAACAACTCTGAAGTTTTTCAAGTTGGCTATTTATAATTCCAGGTGTATTTTTCCCCTAATATATCAAAAAGGCGTTTAATGTGTGTTAAATTCAAAGCTCTCTTTCAAAACCATAGTTTGGATTCATCTGACTACAACAAAAAACACAAATCTATTTTTAATGTAGAAAGCATGGTTTTAACTTATTAATATAAATCACAAATGATTGAGTGGAATCATTTCATATTTTCTAAAAAAAAAATTTACCTTTGAACTGAAAAATGAGCATGAGAAGTTTCAGTCCTGTGGAGATACGTATACGTACATGTGTGTTTATGTATAGTCATGTATTTTTAAAAATTTTTTAATGAGAACATCTCAAGTACCTGTTTTCATATACTTAATTCAAATTCTTTCTTAACCACAATTATACCATGACACTGTAGTACTGTCAGCAATAAAACCAAAGTTTCTAATCCCACATTTTAGTATGTTGGGAACAGGCACAAAATCTTTTTCTTTATATCAAGCAGTCTTTACTTTTCCTTTCAGGAAATTCAAACAGTGCAACTAAATAAAACACAAATCTGCCTTATGATGTTACCCACTACAGAGAAAAAGGGACTCAAATATATTTAAACATACATAAACTTTTGTATTTAATTTTTTTGGCCATGTGTGCCTTAATAATTAAAAAAAAAGTTTCCATATGTTTTTTGTTCTTTCTTGTTTCCATATTGGCCAGTCGACTTTTTCGGGTTTTTTTCCTTCTATTTCCTGATTGTTTCATTGCAGCATTCATATACAGTTTTTATGTTTAGCTATAACTTCAACTTTTCCACAAAAGGACAATTTGGCTTTTTATGCCCTTTTTATTTCCCTCTTCCAGTGTTCCTGCCTGCACACACTTAAGAAGTAGAAACTTTGATCCTTCTGTAACTAATGAAAATCGAAGCTTGACCTTTTCTTCCATTGGCTTATCTCCCTCTCCTTCCCCCCAAAAGACTGACTTAATTGATCCGTGAAATTGAGAAGATGGTCATTGCACTTGCTTGGCTTAGGTACACCTCTCCCTCCCCTCTTTGAGATCTATCTGCTTTGAGGAAGTGTACTTTGCTTTTTTTTTTCCCCCCCAGGCTCCTTCACAGGGTAAGTGCCCCTGGTTTAGGGTCCGAGAGCAATATCTAAGATTTTGTTTCAATCCACACAAACTGGAGGCAATGAGATTTATAATTTATAAACTTAAGATTAAATTTAAAAAATATATTTCACAAGGCTGATGAAAATTTATGAATACGTTTTTTGGCAGTCTAAAGCAGGATAGGAATCATGGTTTGGTGTTTGCAGATAGAATATCACTTTCACTATGTTGTAGTGGGTGTAGTGAATACACCCAATATAGTAAGATCGTTTAAAGGCAGTTTCGTATTCCTCATGATCCTTGCTCCTACAGACAGACTCAGGTCCCTACTCAAAAGAAATACATAGCCACCATGGGTAACACGTTTGTTCTCAGATGCTGTGAGTCTAAAACTAGTGTCAATGAATGGCCACATGATCTAATAAAACCAATATTTTGACAATGACTTAATGTCTATTTGACTAAACATTTATCTGATCGCTGTATCTATTCTCAGTCAATTCAGCACATGGGGAGGAACATGGAGTTGCATGGAGCTGGGATGAATAATCATTGTCATATTAGAAAAGCGGGTAGAATTTTGGTTGGTGAATATAGGGAAGGAGATTCAGGGGGTGGTGTGAGTAAAAGTAGGCAGAGTGGTTGCCCACTTCTGCATTGTGGGTGTGTGAATGGTAAATCTTTTATAGCTAGAGTATAGGATGCTTTTGGGAGCTTTCATGGAAAAAAATTTGGATAAAATAGGGTGGAAATAAATGTTAGTTGATATTCTATGGAATGAAGAGCCATGGAAAACTTTTAACCGATATGGTCAGATACTAAGAGTATAAAAAAGGTATGAGCAGGGCTTTCCTGGTGGTGCAGTGGTTGACAGTCCGCCTGCCAATGCAGGGGACGTGGGTTCGTGCCCCGGTCCGGGAGGATCCCACGTGCCACGGAGCGGCTGGGCCCGTGAGCCATGGCCGCTGAGCCTGCGCGTCCGGAGCCTGTGCTCCGCAACGGGAGAGGCCGCGGCAGTGGGAGGCCCACGTACCGAAAAAAAAAAAAAAAAAGGTATGAGCAGTATGAAGGAAAGTTTAGGGGCAGGAATTGGAATAATGGGAGAAGGAGGGAAGGAAGAAAAATAAGAGAAAATTAGACAAGGTGTCTTATCCAGCTGAAGAGCAATAAAATTCAGAAGTGAAGCAGTCAGCATAGAAAAGAGTATATGTATTAGGGACACATTTTAGAGGCAGATCAACAGATGTTAGCTATTGACTAGATGTGAAAGATGTGGAAATGAAACAAGCAGAATTTGACAGATTTTTAATCATATGAATTGGGAGAATGATATTTCATTAATCAAGTTAAAGAATAAATATATATACATATAATTTTTTTCAAGTTTTGGAGGATTTTTTAATAATATGGGGAAATGTGCAAAATATTTAAGTGAGGAATACAGGATACAAAACTATATATAATATGATTATGATACATTTACAAACACACATATACATATATATCTGTAGGACACAGATATTAGAAAATTACACCAGAATATGGAGAGAGGTTTCTTATGGGAATAAGATTATGTGTACCTTTCCTTCTTCATATTTTCTAAATTTTTTTACCATAAGAATGTATTACTTTATAATCAGAAAAATGTAAGTATTGCTTTAAAAAAGATAGGTACAAAATTGTACTTTTATGATACATCCCAAAATATCTTAGGAGTAGGGATTGGGAGAGAAAATTCTGACCAATTAGATATTAAGAAAGAAAAAAAAAGTGATATTCTGAAGATGGCAAGTACAGTCCAACAGGTATGATCGGTGTCTTTGTTCTCCTCTGTTTTTGGTCCAGCTTCCTGAACTGATGAATGGCCTACTTGTCTGGGGCATTGCTTTACAGAGATATTTGAGAGCCCTGTGAGTGTCAGGTTTCCCTTACGCCTCTAATTAATGATTAACATTGAGTATAACATCAATTGCCTTAAAGCGTTTTTTTTACTCACTAGCGTGCGGTTTGTTTTGGAGCTTGGTATTTCTGTAAACTAGCTACTGCACTGACAGAAGATAAGAGTGCAGTATCTTCAGAACCCGGTTGAAACTCAGATCTGTGCTGTGAGCCAGTGAAGCACAGATTTTTATAGAAGGTGATGCTTTAGCATCTTTTCTGGTTTGTAGCCCCTGCCCCTATGTCTGTTTAAAAGAAAAATTACTGTAGCCACCAGAAAATTTAATATTCTTATGTCCCTATGGAGTTTTATAAGTTAAAATATAAGTGATTTCCTTGTTCTAGGAAATCTGATAGTATTATTTTGTCCACAGGAAATAGCACAAATATACATATGATATCTTAACCTTCCTTCTTACCTTTTCTTTCTTTTTAGTTCCCCTCTCTTCCTTCCTTTTTCCTTCCCACTTTCCTTCCTCCCTCCCTTCCTTCTTTTTAGTTCTGTAGTGCTCAAATCTATTGAGCACCTGCTAAGTACATCCTTTTTTAATTTAAACTTTTCATTTAATCTTCATATTGATCCTACAAAGGAGTCAGAATTTAGTTAATTGGTTTATTGATTAATTAATTAACTCAAGGCTCAGGGAGCTTGGGTAACTTGTCCAAGGTCACCAGTTGGCATGTGTGGGCACTTGGGTTGGAACCCAGATCAGTCCTGTTCTTTACCTTTAAAGGAAAACTGTCTCTCTACTCAGAACACTTCTGACACCAAATGTGTGTGTTTTCCACGAGAACTTCTCCAGTTCTCTGCGGACACGGACTGGGTGTCCTACAATTTAGTTCGTTCTAAAACTAACTACCCAGAGTTAGCATAGACCCCACAGGTTAAGGACTCAGTCCCACCAGACTGTCCCCCCGCCTCAGATGCCGATCACAAGTAGTGGGTCTCCAGATTACTCATAGTTCTCTCCGGCTTGGCTACAAATTTGGGGTTCCCATAACCCCTCCACCTTAGTTTCTACAATTTGCTATAATGGCTCACAGAACTTAGGGAAATATTTTACTTTCCATTACTGGTTTATTATAAAGAATATTATAAAGGATACAAATGAACAGTTTGTTGAAGAGGTACATATGGCAAGGTCTTTAAGGGTCCTGAGTGCAAGAGCTTCAGTTCCTGTGGTGTTTGGGATACACCACTCTCCTGGCACATGGATGCATTCACCAATCTGGAAGCTCTTAAGAGTTTTTTATGGACATTCCATTACTTAGGCATGATTCATTAAATCATTGGCTATTGGTGATTAACCTAATCCCCAGCCTCATTCCCCTCTCTGGACGTTTGGGATGGGCCTGAATGTAAGTTCCAATCCTCTAATAACATGGTTGGTTCCTTTGGCAGCCGGCAGCCCCCTACAAGAGTCACTTCATTAGCATAAACTCAGGTCTTCTTATGAATAATAGGGGATGCTCCTTTCACCCCTACCACTCAGGAAATTCCAAGGGTTTTAGAAGTTCTGTGCCAAGAGCCAGGGATGAAGACTCAATATATATTTCTTATTATGTCACAGTATTGCAACATTTATATGGTATTCATATTTTTAGGAGAAAAGAATCAATATGAGACAGTTCGGAAAGTCAAAAAACAAACTAGTTCTTCTTCACAGATAGTTTGAGAAGCATTGAACTAAAATATTGATCCAACTCAAAGTCATTCTAAAAACAACCACATATTAGGACGTATGCCTTTTATGTGCCAGGCACAGTGTTAGGGGCCACATATTCAGAAACAGTCTATGCTTTCATGGAGCTTACAATAGAGTGAAACAATAAAAAAGCAAACAGACTCTGGGCATGAAGAGTTCAATGTTTTCCATTAAATCTCATTGCCTCCAGTTTGTGTGGATTGAAACAAAATCTTAGACCATGTGGCCATTCATTGCCACAAGTTTTAGACTCACAGCATCTGAGAACAAACGTGTTACCCGTGGTGGCTATGTATTTCTTTTGAGTAGGGACCTGAGTCTGTCTGTAGGAGCAAGGATCATGAGAAATACGAAACTGCCTTTAAACGATCTTACTATATTGGGTGTATTCACTACACCCACTACAATATAGTGAAAGTGATATTCTATCTGCAAACACCAAACCATGATTCCTATCCTGCTTTAAACTGCCAAAAAACGTATTCATAAATTTTCATCAGCCTTGTGAAATATATTTTTAAATTTTAATCTTGAGTTTATAACCTTTGAATTAAACACTACAATTAATAATTAGAATAAACAAATCCTTTAAGAGGTATACTTTAAAAAAAAAAGTTTGAGAGCCTACAAGTATCCTAGCCTTGAATCTACCTTAGGTTTATGAAGAGGTTTAGCTTGAAGTGATGGTATTTATTTTGCTTTATTATTATAAATTTTATTCAGTGGTTTGTACACACAGCAATGATCAAAGGCTGAAATAAAAGAGATTGGGAGACATTTTGAGAGATTTTGAGAGATTTTGAAATGTCCATCCAGTGGTCTCTGTTTGGTAAAGAAGACTAAAATTCATCTAGCAATGAAAAATAAGTGCTAGTTGGTACCATCTAGAAAAATAGCAGAGCTGTTAAGGCAGTTTTAAGTTGATATTCGATAGTCAGGAAGGGGAAAAAGTAAAACTGATTGAGGTGGGCAACAGATAGTGAAGGGTGTCCCAATATTTCTCAGGGCAAAATAGCATGAAAGACAGGAATAATACTTTTGGCTCAGCTTTCTATATCACTGTGAATAAAGGGACTAGACAAATTAATGAGCAGATCTAAAACATGTTACTGAGACCCTCTAGTCATCCGAGGGATGTTTCATTTCTTTAAAAGAAGAATGTTTGATAAATTTGCAACTTGCATTGAAAATTTAATCTCTCAAAGAAAGAAAATTTAATCTCCAAAAAAGTTGATGAATCAATGAGAAAAAATTCCAACCCACAGGACTTGATTGTTTGTAAAGGGAAATCACAGCTATAAACATGTCAATTCCCAGCTCCAAAACCTTCAAAGACCACAAGTTGTTGGCTGAATAAAGTACTAATAGTAAGGCCCCTCTGCAGCTTGGCTCAAGTTTCCTTTCCAGACTGAACTCCCACTTCCAAAGTGACAGCAGGGCTAGGATTTTATGTGATTCACGAGTTCTTGTTTTTCCCACTATACCAACCTCTCTCCACCATGACACTCTATTCTTCAACTAAACTGGACTCTACTATTTCCCAAAATACATCACAAGTTTTCCCAACATTTTACCTTTGCACATGCTTTGGACCTCTCCTGTACCGTCCCTGCCTTCTGTCTTCTTCAACTGGAGGATCAGCCGGAACTAACTGTTCATTTCACAGTCTCTCCGTTCCATGCATTTGCCAACTGCCTGTACAATTTCCCTCAAGCACCAACACAACAAATGCAGTGACTAAAGTTAACCTGGCTTGTTTACTTTTTTCTGCATTATGACCCTATTACTTCTGAATTTTTAAGGCAAGGAAGACTCATATTTTCCCTTATTTTAAACTTATTTTAATGAATAATTATTGAATTCCTACCACATTCCAGACAATGGATATATATCAGAGTATAACATGTACAGGATGGAAAAAAGAGACATATACCCACAGGGCTTAATAAATACTAGATGACTAACTGTTCTATAAATATAGCTTTATAGAAGAGCAAGACACGCCCCCAAAAATGTATAGAACAAACCTGTTTAGATTTGAGCTACCATTAGCTCAGACGATAACTCAGTTATATTTCTAACATAATCCCCACATCCATCCTAATTTGGGACTGCCACATCCCTATACATCGCTGGACTGAATTTTTGTGTGCAACACTTGGGTCTTATTTTTACTTAGCCTTTAGACGTTCCCACACTCCACTCCCATAGTACCATTCCTTGGGGAAGAAATACAAAACCATCTCAATCTTGGAGGCTTGCAAAGTAACTTTTCTAGACTTGATAATAAGCTGCTCATACAAGGTCCATCAAACGTGTTTATCCCAGACAACACTGCTTCCTCAGAGACTAAGAGATTGAGCTGTTTATAAATTCCTGTTGGCATTCTGTCCTCACAAATGCTGATCATCCTTCCAATTCCTCAAAGTCAAGTGACATTTGATTAACTGGAAACTTGCATTGCTATTTCATTAATGTTCCTCCCTAGTTTGCATTACCTTGTGTTTTATAAGACCAAGACTTTTTGACAGATAACTCACAGTTCATTTCTCTGTCACACTGTGCCATTTGGACTTGCCTCCCTAACCAAAGACTATCTTCTTTGGGATGTTAAGTGTATTTGATCGCTTTCTGTGGCTCATTAAAGTGTCTCATTTTAAAAGGAAATTGTTTACCCATTTAATGAAAAGTGTTGAATGCCAATTGAGCCATTTGGGTTTATCTGGTGGGCTCTTTAAAAAAATTCTTTTTAAAAACTGGACATTTATTCCTAAGAGCATTCAAATAATTGGTTGAAACTTCCCTTAGAAAAATATGATCCCAGATTTTACAGTCACCCTGCCATAGTTCAAAGTTGTGATAAGAGTTTATTAAGGCCTGGGCTAGATTCTGGCAACCTGTCTCCTGTGAGTCAAGTGTGGGAATCTGCAGAGAGTGCTAGACTGGGACACGCGGCAGCTTTCCATAGGCTGTTGTGGCATCCCTTAAAAATGATGTTCTTCAATTATGCTACATTCAAACTCTCCAAAGACTCCCTGTCGCCATGAGAATGAAATATGATCTCCCCGCAACGCCTGAAGACATTGCACCTTCAGGCCCCTGGGAGCGTCTCCTAACCCACCTCTCCTTTTCCCTCTACTCTCTAGTCACTTGTGCCTTCTTTCTGTTCTTAGCCTCTGCTCACTCCTATGTCAGCGTCACTGAAATTATCCTCCCTCTCCCTGGAATGTTCTTCCTTCAGGTCCTCATGTGGCTCCCTCCTTCATAGCCCTTAGGCCTTTGCTCTGATGAGATATCTTCAGAGAAGCCCTTGCTAACGCTCTGTGGCTAAAGGCTCCACCCTGTTCCTGTCCTCCCCTCTCCTCTCTCCCAGTCTCTCTCTACCCCATCATCCAGTTTTGTAGCACATCATCACTCTATTTCATAGCACATATCAATATCTTAAATATCATTTATTTTGTTTTACTTATAATCTGCCTCTCTCCACCAGAATATAAGCTCCACAAAAACAAGGACTTTTTCTCATCTGCAACTATATTCCCAGCACTCAGAATCTGCCAAGATAGGTGCTAAATAAATATTTGGTTAGTCAGTAGACACATATTTAATTATAAGAGAGACTGAGCATTGCATGTGATAAGATCCAAGAAAGAAGGCAGTTATGGCAGCTGTGGCCTCCACCCTGCTCTCTGAGTAATTAAACAATGCCCTCCTCGGCAATCTGCAGCATTGTGGTTAACTCGGCCCACCCTCCTTACAAGATGGTTTGGTGCTATTGAGCCACGGGGCGGGGGGGGGGGTCTCACTTTCTTCACCACCTCAGTGGCTTATCAACATTTTCATCTCACTCACTTACAGTACAATCTCTGCAAGGACTTATACGTAACATTCTCCATACTGATATATTTCCATTGATGTTTTAGCAGCTCATAAGTTTGTCCTGGTGACTGGACTTCCCCCTGGCTTGGAAGGCCTTCAGTATAGTACACAGAGACTTAATAATAACGCCATCCTCTTCCGACAGTTTGGAGGATGCACATTCATTAATTCATTCCACATGTACTTACGAAGCAGAGGATATTATGTTCCAGGCACCTTTCTAGATACTGGAGATAAAATAGTCAAAAAAATGTTTTAAGAATTAAAAATCTCTGCTTTCCTGTAATTCACATTCTAGTAGAAGAATCAGACAATAAACAAAATAATTTGAAGTGAATTACATAATATGCTCAATGTATTAAATGCTACTGAGAAAAATGTAACAGGATGTGCGGACAGAAAATGAATCAAGTAAAGGATTATAATTTTAACAGGATGGTTACAGAAACTCTCACTAAGGCGTGGAAATTTAAGGAAAGACTTGAAGGAAATAAGGAAGCAAATCATGTGAGTATCAGGAGCAAAGGTAAAGGAGTAGCAAAAAGGCTGACATGGCCAAGTGAGCAAGGTTGTAGTGGGGTTGGAGGTGGAGATAGGAGAGGCAGTCAGCGAGCTAAGAGGGGGCCAGGTCACAGGATGGTATGGACCATGATGGTAAAGACCATAGCTCTTACTCTGAGGCAGATGAGAGCCCCTCAGAAGGTTTTGAGCAAAGAAGTGACTTGATCGGCCATATGTTTAATAGGATCATGCTGGCTGCTTGAGTAAAAATAGACTGTAAGAGATCAAGGGCAGAAGAAGGACAGTGCAATAATCCAGGAAACAGATGATGGACCTTGGACGAGGGTGGTAATATATGCTGTTAGGAAATGTTTGGACTCTGGATAATCAATGTTTATTGACATACTGCTCAACTCTCATAAAAAAGAGAAGCAATGTAACACGGTGGATAAGAGCACAACCTCTAACATCAGATGATTTGGGTATAGCTCGTGACTCTGACATCTCCTTAATGCTTGAATTTATACAAGTTACTTGTCCTCCCTAAATCTCAACGTATTCTTCTGTTATAAGGGAGATAGGAGGAGGGCATTAGTTACTAATGCTAGATATTCTAACAGATCCAAAGCTGGGAAATTGCTCTAACAGGACAGAAATTTATTTCTAATTGATGTAAAGCCTCATGAAGGTGTTTCTGATCAGCGGGGTCTCTCCCATAAAAAGTGATTCAGAGGCCCATGCTGCTACCATCTTATGGCTCTGCCATTTTTCAACTTTTGCCTTCTGAGTTCTCCCTGGGATTTCCAACCAGCAGATGGGACAGAAACAGAAGTCTCATTTGTGGAAAAATGTTAATGGGCTGAGCCTGGAAGCAATACCATAGTTTCTGCCCCCATTTCACTGACCAGTGAACTCAGCACTTGGTCTCACAGTCACTCCTAACTACAAGGACTCTGGGATACCTGTTCTCACTGTGTGCCCAGAAAAAAGAAATGGGTTTGGTGAGCAGCTGATCAGACTTCACCACTATCAGTCTCCATCAGGGAACTATTGAGGGCGTTGGATGAGACAACAGTTGGGAAGCACTTACCCGAAGCCCTGCTAAAACACCTCGTTGTTACTCACTCAGGAATGTACAGGGGAAGGAGAAAGCCACACCCACAGGTGTTTCTCCTACCATCCAATTCAGAGTGCTTTCTGCCTGTTTGGTTGGAGGAGAGCTGGTCTTAGAAGAGTTCCCCAGTTACCTCCTGTGAGTAGAAATCCAGACCCTTTCCACTCAGCTTCCTCAACATTTATTAAAACAGAATACTAACACCGATGTGAGAGCAATAAATTTTAAAGAAGTATTTCCGTTCACATATAATCTTAGATGCCTTCCATGCTTAGTAATATAAAAAAGTAGGTATCAAAAATTCTCAAGCAGCCTTTAGTAGAACTATTCATTGAGCAGAGGAAATAGGGGCACCCACAATTCATCCCCCCTTTGCTAAAAACAAATTTCTAAACAACTTTATTGAGTTACAATTTATATACCATAAAATTTACTCATTTTAAGTGTATGATTCAATTATTTTTGGTAAAGTTACAGAGTTTTACAACCATCACCACAGTCCAATTTTAAAACATTTCCATCATCCTAAAAGGTTCCCTCATGCCCATTTGCAGTCAATTCCTTCCACTGTACCCAGTCCCAGGTAACCACTAATCCACCACTTTCTGCCTCAATAGATTTGCCTCTGGGGGCATTTTATATAAATGGAATCAAATAATGTGTGGTCTTTTGTGCCTGGCTTCTTTCCCTTATAACAACGTTTTAGAGGTTCATCCATGTTGCAGTATGTATCAGAAGTTCATTCATTTAAGTTGTTTAATGGTATTCTATTGTACTGATATGCCATATTTTGTTTACCCATTTATCAACGGATGATCATTTGAACTGTTTCCAGTACTTGGCTATTGTGAATAATTCTAGCAGGGCTCCCATCCTTGCAATGGTATCTTACTATTCAGGCCTTACTATTCAGATGCTATCTTCTTAGAGGCTTTGTCCAGAGGTGGTGGTGACATCTACAGTAACAGAGTGGCATAGTGGAAAGACCATCAGATCTGACACCAAAATGACTTGGACTTAAACCTTACTTCTCTTTTTTCTGAGCTATCTGGCAGGGAATAACCTCAAACTTGCTGGTATTAAGAGCCTAGAATGGTTTTTGACACAGTAGATGCTGCACAAATGTAAACTCCCACTTTATTGCCCTCACTCCATTGTAT
Source organism: Phocoena sinus (assembly GCF_008692025.1). NCBI lineage: Eukaryota > Metazoa > Chordata > Mammalia > Artiodactyla > Phocoenidae > Phocoena > Phocoena sinus. Next base: position 33,408,557 of record NC_045767.1, read on the forward strand.
CACATCCTCTGTAAGAAAACTCAGAACCTCTTATCAGTGCCCGCACATGCTGAGCCAAAGTTTCTCATATTCACACACATTGTTTTACCAAGACAGTGAGTAAAATGAGAGTACTTTCCATGTGTGGTTTGGAGGAAGCCATTTTCTCTCCTCCACTCTTCCTAGAGGTCCATAAAATAAGAACTTCTGCTCTCTCAGATGTGTTGGCTAGAAGCATCCATCCTTCTTCTAGATCCCATTTATTCCTCTCTACAGGAGAACAGTGATTTATCTGTTTGACATGTTGAAGAGTCTGATATTCATTGATCCACATTTCTCCAGTGGTCAAGGTTAACATGGTAAGTCACTGCTCACACATAGGAGGCCTCCCTCTTGTGCCCCTGACCTGGGCTTCCTGGCTTAACATGCTGAGGATAAGTTATTGCTCTGGAGGCCTTACTATTCAAGTAAATTCAAATATAAATCTGGAAAAGAATATTAGGAAGTCATATAGGCCACATTCCATCTTCATTTGCCAATCTAGATTTACCTTCAAAAAAGTTGACAATACAATTTTCTGATTCCTCTGCCTAGTTCTCAATCAGCTGCCATTTTGAGGAGCAAAGGATCTGATTAATTCCCTTAAGCCCAACATATGGAGGCTGTTTGTCTCTTTCAGAAACACAGAGCTGGGAATATATTCAGGCAGACTAACAGTGTAGTCTTATTTTCCTTCCATGTGTAGAAGACTGTTCTTAGGACTAACCACCCAGTAATGTAATATTAGTATCCTATCATTTAACACAAGTTTATCCAATCCCTCTTGGGTTTCCCAAAAGAATCTGTTAGCCTTCTTTCTCTGAAGTAACAAATTACAGTTTGAGTCTGCCTCATATACCACATCAATCACTCGTTCAGTTCCTGGGATTGCTAAATGGTTGACCCAGTTGTGTAATTTTAACTGTCCAATCATTTGGATTTGGGGTGTTAAAACAACTGAAGTGGTCTGACTACTTAGATTTAAAATGCCTGACAAACCATGATGAAGACTAAAACATCCAATTTAACTGGAAACCAAACAAAGTTGTGGAATCTTTTAGATGTGTTCGCATGTGTTCAGAAGCACACAAAATGTCTCTCAGGTTCTCATTCTCTCTTCCTCCTCCCCTTCCCTTTTCCTTTTTTCTCCTTCTCTTCCTTCCACTTCTCTCTCCTTCTCATCTCTCATGTTTCTCTACTTCAATCTTTGTCTCTTTCTTTGTACACTTAACTCCCTTCTTGTCTGTATCTCTTTCTTAGAGGTAGCAAATATTCACAATGATAAAATAGGCATTTTTTATTAGTAGTGCTTCCTTCTCATTTCACCCAACATCAGAATCTAAGAAATACTAAAAAGAAATTGTTACACTTGTTTTCTGGAGGATTGAGATGAGTCAGTGAACTAGTTCATCCTGCACAAGAAGAAACAATGTGACATTGGCAGAAGGAGTTGAGATACAAGGAACACCCCACAGAACACAGCAGCTCACAGCATATTACTAAGATAGGGCAAGCCTCCCTGTAGCCCTTAGCACTATCTAAATATTTAGAATAACAACTTGAAGGTTGCCCTGCTTATTTACAATCCAATGTTATCCTCTTGGCGGCCATCCTTATCCTTTGCCTCTCTTCACCTTTTGGCCAGGGATGTTTGGCCAAGTCCCTCAGAGAACAGTAAATCACTAACTCTGTGAAGATTCAAGCCTCCAATCCCCAACAATGACCACTGAAGTAAGATAAAAGCTGAACAGTTAGGAAAAAGCAGGAGACGCATTAAATTTTTTGAAGAGGAAGGTCATTATCTCTGGGCTTCAAGTTAGCCTCTGATATCATAAGGTCATCCTTTAAGACTGGGAAATTAAAGGTGCAAGTGCCCCTCACGTGGATCAGCGCAGAATACACATCTGGGTACTCCCAAGAGGATCAATGCCCTGTCAGTGATGCGGCAACAAGTGTTAGGGAAATCCTATGAGCAGCTCTCCAAAGCTGATTGTTGGCCATCATTCAAGGTTAAAAATCCTCATTTTGAAGACAACTCTCAAGGACTCAGCTTTTGAGATTTTGGCTCATCAAAGTATGTTACTCTCAGTACTACAGAAAGTAACCATATTCAAAACACAACAGAGCCCTGTCTAAGAGAGAATGAGAGGAATTAAAATTTTCTCTAATGTGTAAAGGAGAGAGCACAAAAAGCCTTAATTTAAAAAATGTGATATTTGGAAAGTACTTTCTATTATGCAACAGATTACTCAGTATATCAAATGTTTGGGTTTGTTTTCCCCCCCACGAAAAATGGGACAATTTAATCATAAGATACTTAATGCATTGCAAATTGATTTTTGTTTCAGTTCCTTCTGATTTCTTTTAAAATACACTGACAATTGTCCTGCTGTCAAGACTCACTCTAAGACACCATACGTTTTAAATATTTTATTCTGGATTTTACTTAGACCTGAAAAACTAAGTAGAGAGATGGGAAAACTTTTGTATTAATTTAATCGTATTGATTTATTAGATTTGGACACTTCATTTTAATGTCTAATGATACCAACCTATCAAGTATAGGAATTATGCATAATGTTAAGAGAATAACATAGTATAGAAAATTTAACATCTTTTTAAAAAAATATTTATTTATTTAGGCTGTGCCAGGTCTTAGTTGTGGCATGCGGGATCTTCACTGCGGCACGCAGGCTTCTTAGTTGCAGCATATGGACTCCTTAGTTGCGGCATGTGGACTCCTTAGTTGCAGCATGCATGCAGGATCTAGTTCCCTGACCAAGGATTGAGCCTGGGCACCCTGCATCTTAAGGTACTCTATAAATATTCAGTAATGACAATTGGCCCCCATATTTATTCACGATCTTTAAGGATTCTGTATCTATAAATATCAAAATATTTGGGTTAATGTTTTCTTCCTTCATAATTCTATTGGAAACAAGTTTACTCATTACAATGAGGTCATATAATTATCTTCACAGTTTAACCCTGCCACAAAAATGCTCTTTTTGTGTAATAATTAAATGTGAAAAATCATATGGTGATGATGAGTTAAATAAACCACTACCCTGGGAACAGCATCTTCATTCTTTGTCCTAAACTGACTGACCACAGTAAGTAATTTTCTTCCTAAGAAAGATGTCAGGGGAGGAAAACATTTGGCTGCCTACGATATAGTCTATAAAAACATGCTGATAGCTCTCAGGCCAAGGAGAGCTCTCCACTCCACAGTTCACTTATAAATATAGGTTGATTCCTTATAATATATATTTTCTATTGCTCTTAAAATGGAAAACTACAGATAAAAAAATAACAAACACCCATGTATCTACCACATACAGTTAACAAATGTTAACATTTGAATATGTTTACTTCAGCTCTGTTAACACAGGTCTTTTTGTTTATTGTTCATTTGTTTCTTACTGGGAAATAACCCATTATTGATAAAGTTGACATTGCCATTGTACACTTACCTTATCATGTTTCCTTCCCTCTTTCCCCACAAGAAATCTCTATCTTATGTTTGGTTTATACCTTCCTGTTCATGTTTTTATTCCTTCTCTCTATGGAAATAGACATGATCGAAACAGAGATAACCAGGTCCAATATATAGGTTATTTATTTATTTATTTATTTTGCGGTACACGGGCCTCTCACTGTTGTGGTCTCTCCCGTTGCGGAGCACAGGCTCCGGACGCGCAGGCTCAGTGGCCATGGCTCACGGGCCCAGCCGCTCCTCGGCATGTGGGATCTTCCCGGACCGGGGCATGAACCCGTGTCCCCTGCATCGGCAGGCGGACTCTCAACCACTGCGCCACCAGGGAAGCCCCTATAGGCTATTTTATCATAGTATATATGTTCTTCTTACTGTTTGCTCATTGGTTTTGTTTTTTTTGTTTTGTTTTGTTTTGTCAGTGTCAATACATGTAGATATAGCTCTTTTAATTACAATAATCTATTGCATTAGTTAAATATACTACAGTTTATTTACCCCTCTATTGATTGTATTTAGATTGTTTCCAGTCTTCACTATTAAAATTAATGTTCCTTGTAAATGTCTCTGTGTCTCAGTGTGCACATATGCCAAGAGTTTCTCTGGGATATATACCAAGAAGGGGAACGGCTAGATTTTCAGGTAAGTGCATTTTTAATAATGCTGTTGTCAAAATGCTTTCCAAAATTTACACTCCTACCATCACTGTATGAAAATACTATTTTTTGAAGCCCTTACTTGTTATTTTCAAACTTTAAAAATTTAGAATTTTCAGATTTTGAAATTGTTGCTAATCAATGGCTATGAAATTATATTTCATTATTATATTAAATGGCATCTTATTTACTACTAAACTTTTCAAAGTTGGCTAGTCATTTGAGTTTCCTTTTTCCTGAACTGAATCTTCATACGCTTTGCCCATTGTTATGGGGTTGAGAAGTGAAGTATATGTGGAGAACAGGCTGGGACTATGGACCAAATGGCAGTGATTGGTTGTTATAAATAAGTTAATCATGCTCAGATGTACCTGTTAAATTCTAACATGCATGTTTTTAGGCTAAATGTGATAGAATGCTTCTTGTAACTTTGCTTAGCATCACCTGTGCTTCACACACCCAGAGAAGATCTAAAGGTTGCTGTACAGTCCAGAATAATGTCATTTAAATTTCCTTCAAGGTGACTTTTCTGACTCTTCCAAAAACATAGATTTGTAGAATCCTGAGACTGGGATGAAAAAAGGCTATTTTAGATATGAAATATCCTTTCCACATCTTCTATTAATAGCTTCTATACCCATATTTTTAAAGCAAGGTAAAACATTTACTTGTTCACAGTAATACATGAGCTTGATAAATTGCATTCAATCCAACAAAGTAAGCAGGTACCCATTCACAATTCTCTTTTTTTCTGTATTTATTTATAAAATGTCTATGTATAGTCTAGATATTAATCCTTTGCTCTCTATGTCATAAACAACTTCCCTCATTCTTGCTTATTGCATCTTTTGTTGTTTGGAAATTTATAATTTCAATATAGTTAAATGTATCAATATATTCCTTTACGGTTTATTCTTTTTGTGTGACTTGTTTAAGATAGTTTCTCTGCCCCAATGCAATGAAGATATTCTTTATATTTTTCAGAAAGTTATACGGTCTTGAATCAAATGGAACTGAATATATGCATATCTTTTTTTCACATTTGGATATGCAGTTTGCATTTATCATAGTCTGACATATTGTAATGACACTTCTCTCATGAACTGATATCCTCTATATACAAGGTCTGAGTGATATTTTTGTTTGTTTTTTCATTTCTGCTTTCTCTTTTGTCCTTTTGATGTAGTTGCCCTTTCCTGAGCCAACACCATAGTGGTTTACATCCTGTAAGTATATAAATAAGTCTTGGTAACTGGTATGAGAAGAGTGTCTTCCTCCTTCTTTCTCTTCAGAATTAACTCAGCTGTTTTTGGACTTATACCCTTTCATATTAATTTTGGAATAAATTTCTCAAATCCCGTGAAAAACACTGCTGAAATTTTAATTGAAGTCACATGGAATTTATAGATAAATTTGGATGAGTTGAAATCTTTATGATGCTGAATCTTCATAGCTATGAACATAGTACACATTTCCATTTAATAGAGTTCCCCTTTAAATGCTTCAAAACTATTTTATAATTTTATCCATGTAAAACTAGAATATCTGTTTGCAATTTATTTCTAGTTATCTTATTGTTTTGTCATATTGTAAATGTTTTTAAAAGATACATTATTTTCAAAGAGTTTATTCCTATCACATATGAATACTATGGATTTTATATATAAATCTTATCCCCACCATCTAGCTGATGGATTCACTAGTTGTGTGATTATATGTGTGTATAATCTCTGTGTATATATATATCTTTGAGTATATATGAACATATATCATAGATACTCATATATATGTATCACCAAGCTTATTATTTGGGCTGCTCCATAATACTTGTAACTGTTCAGTTTTATGAAACATTTTAAGAATATAGTTATATCTTAAAACTCAGATTACTAAATACCAGAATTATTTAGTTTGCTAGAAAAATGTCTTAAAAGCATGGTATTAATTACTAGGGAGAATATAGAAAACATCACATAAGTCCCTGCTATGACCAAATTTGTCTCCTCAGCAAGCCAAAATAACCTCAGGAAAAATAATATCAACAATAATGATAATGACTACGTTGTACTGAGCTCTTATTGAGCTTTTTGAGCTGAGAACAAGTACTGTTCTCAGCACTTTACTGCTCTAACTCATTTAATCCTCACAATAAAGTAAGAAAGCTAAGCAGAAGTCAGTTGGTCAATCACGCTGCTGGCAAGTGGCAGCACTTTTGAGTTTCTCTGAACGGAAAATTGTGGAATGTTAGTCTGTTGTTCTCAACTGCAGATGCTTAACCATAATTCTGAGACAACAGGACACCCCTTTGGGCTCCTGACACAACTCTGGTATGTATTTTGATTTACATTGATCTTATCATAGTTGTGGTCTTCACTGTAAGTCATTGTAGTGAAAGATAAAAACTTTCTTTCACCTTAAATCTGCACCATCTCCACATGCTCCGATATTAAAAAGTGGTCACAATTAAATTCACTTTTAAGCCTTTTTAAAACTTGATATGCTAGTTGATTCAAATTCATCTTAAATCATTGCTTTCTTTGAAAAACCCAAGAACTCTTAGTAGATTTTCTTGTAATTAATTTATTTATTTGGCTGTGCCAGGTCTTAGTTGCGGCACGTGGGATCTTTGTTGCTGCCTGCGAGATCTTCGTTGCAGCCTGCAATATAATTCCCTGACCAGGGATCGAACCCGGGCCCCCTGCACTGGGAGTGCAGAGTCTTAAACACTGGACCACCAGGGAAGTCTCCTATTAACTTTTAAATGAACAGTATATATGACCTTATATGTTTATATTAGGAAACAAAGTCCTAGGAGACTGTAAAAGTCCCACAGTTCAAAGTCTCATGGAGAGTCAGAGGCAGAATTGTACTTCACAGGATTCCTAGCTAAGCTCCTTGTTTGATCTTCCATAAAATGCAGATGGAGATCTGACACCTCAGTGATATTGAAAATTAGCTTAAATAAAGTTTATCAAGTGATATAGTAATATCATTGCTTCAAAGAGAAGTTAAAATAACACCCCTGCCCCCCACCCCAGCAATAGAGAGCTTCAATTTGGGAACTTGCAGAAATCCAGTGAAATAGAGCCTTAAATAAAGTAGGTTAAAATTTTATCTCCTTAAAATTTATAATCTTCTTGGTTGAAGTTTGATTTTGTTTCCATACATTTTCATGGGTTCTACTTTCAAACTGTGTTGTGGGGAGCCCTAGCCATGTAATGTAGGTACCCTTGGGGCTATCTGAGTGCACAGGTCAAAAGGAGACTCCACTCCTGGAGCTCCAGGCCCCCACCCCTTCTTTCTTCCTCCAGAGCAGCTCTGCTCTTATCTGTGACGTTGGGTGGAGGAATAAGATTGCATTAAAGTAATGGTTCTAAATCCACTGTTTCAGGGCATCTAATCAGCTAAAATGTCTACTTATCTAACTGCACACATTTTATTCTAAGCCTATATAGTACAAGTGAGTTGTAAAGCAGTAGACTACACTCTGAGTTCAAATGTAAAAGGCTGGCCTCTCTGAAAGAAAACCATTTCTCAGACAACACTGAATAAAGATTATGGAGTGCTACATTTATTTATTTGATGCCTTATATAGAGTTTAGTGCCTTAAGAGCTGGATTGGAAACATCCTCTATAAATACCCCAGAGTGCCCTAAAGAACTGGTGTAATTCATTCTGAGCTTTTAGTTATTTCTGGCATCTTCAATTTACTTGGCTTTGGTCCTGATACTTAATACTTGATTCTATTTCTGGCCGACACAAACAATATATAAACAGCCATAAACACAAGAATTATTTTAAATCCACATCAGACCTGTAATTCAGTTCAACAAAAGCAGGATTTTGTGGCATCCTGCCTTCAGATGTTTTTGTTGTGCTATGTGTTAAAAGTATTTAGCATTAATCTAAGATATGTGTTCAGAGTTGAACCTCTTTCTGGTAATGATGCTGAGGTCAGAATTAAACAAAAATCGTGGACATGAGCTCTGGAGTATGAACCTCTACTCCTCCACTTACTAGCTGTGAGACCCTGGGCAAATGATTTAACTTCCCTGTATCTTAGAGGCAATAATGATACCTATTCCATAGGCTGCTATAAGGATCAAATGCAAAAAATACATGTAAGCCATATGGAAAATCATCTATCATATACCTTGCATATAGTAAGTGCTCAATCAACAAGTTATAATACAAGACTAATGTTATAAACTGTGCTATATCATACTTCTAATTTTTAGTTTCTGTTTGCCAACAATGGAGCATGATTTGACCTGCCATACAACTGAATCTATGCTATAATGAGTTTTAGTTTATAGTCACAAATGGCCTAGATTATCCAATTAATATCAAAATTTGTAATTTAAGAAATATTAAGGAATGTCCATTAAAATTTCTATATTTTGAAATTAACACTTTTGTTAATCTCTGGTTTTCAAAATCTCATAAAGTTATTTTTTCTCTACTATTTTCTGGGACTCAATCTCCCCATTAGGCATTTTCTCATCTAACATTAGCAACATTTAAGCCCCTCCTTTGTCATCAGTTTTGTTTGTTTCTTCTTCTGTAGGTCATCTCTTATATTAGAAAGAAAATTTTAAAAAGAAGAAAATCTAGAAAAATAGGCATGCAGTTTGGCTCTGTTCAGCTAGACTTTACTTAGCAGAGAATGGCATGTTTTGATTACGCATCCTTGATACATTTGCCAATTCTTCATTCAGTTCTGGGACTGTTGATTCCCTGCCTGTCTCATTATTATCTACCATCCTTGCTGCTGAGAGTGACCACATTTTGAGGAATTATGCCACCTAAGGAAAGGTTCTCTCCCTCTTCTGTCAAGTGCCAAGAAAGGGCCTGTAGTTAGATGAGACAGCTAGAGAGAAAGGAGAAATATTTGTTGTGACTGTGAAATAATTATCAGAATGAAGCATGCATAAATGACATCTGAGGTTGGACTACTCTGGAAGGAAACAATATTTATCAAGTGAAAGGTCAGATTGTTTGAGTCATCATTAGTACTTGATAGTTATAAAATAATTTGGGAGAAAGCATAACCATCCATGTAAAAGACAGCAAGGCCAAAATGCTTGGTAAATTGTTTGTCTCACACCTGCTTTGCTGTCATTAGTGGCTTTGATAACCAGCTGGTCCGTTAGAAATCTAATTTAACTAACTTCACCTTCAAATAAAGTTCTCTAGGCCCTCATCCTCCATACGTTGGGACATGTACCTATTTAAAGTGTGAAGCGATTTTCCTGTCCTCAATAAGCATTGTCTCTCAGATCTCAGATGAAGATTGACAATTCAATGTGTGCTCCTGTGACCCAACTGATTTCATCTCTCTGCAGTCCTATCACACAAGGGTGTAATTTTATTTAGTTTTAAATCATATTCTGAACTTTTATAAGGAAGCAAGTTTATATCAATGAATATGCCACCTGTAGAGGACCTGGTTTCTTGAAAACCTAAATTTGCTTTCAAGTAAAATTTAAAAATAATAATACCAAACACTTAAATTTATATTACACCTGTTGTCCTAGAATAATTATAATTCCCCCTTTCATCTTCAAATGCATTCCACTTTGGGTGCTCAATTAGATGGTCACTATATTTATATAACACTTACTAGGTGTTCTATGAAATTTATGTATATTAACTCATTTAATTTTCATAACATCTCAATAAGGTAGGTGCTGTTGTTATCTCATTTTATAGATGAGGAAATCACAGCATAGAGTCATTAAGAAAACTGCCCAAGGACAACAGAAATACTTCGAGAGGATGGAATTTGAACCCAAGCAGTCTGGTTCCATACATCTATGGTCCTACCCTCTAGGCTATTGTAGACTCCATAAAGTTTGATACTTGTTTTCCTTTTCCCCCTTTGTTACACTTTTAAATGACCCTGTGGTCATGAGGACAACCTTTGGGCCTTCCCTAGAAACAATTCACATATGAACTTAAGGCCCTCAAATGCTTTGATACCCTGGGGTGTTTTGATCCAAACTTTCCGGAATTGGTTGTCTGAATAAGGACTCTGGAGAATGGAAAAAAGGGAGAAGGAAGAAGGAAGGCCTAAGTACTATCATCAGTTACCTCTGTAGGAAACCAAGCATTTATTCTCCTGGGACCATGCTATAAAAAATGGAAATGAGAAGAGAGGATGAGTTGACATTTGGAATTTAGAGATGACTGAATTGTAAAACAAAGAGAAAGATAAATTTTCATGTTTATGTAAAGATTGATATTTGAGCTAAGAGGGCATTCGCTGCAAGAAGATGCTTATAAAAGTCACTTTTAAAATAAAGGAGAAAATAAAAATGCAGAGAAAATATGAAAAATAAAATAAAGGAGAGAGAGCTCAGATCCCACTCCCAGCACTGGAAGCCAAGACTATATTTCTCAGCCACTGCCAAGATCCACCCAAATGTAGCAGGTCTGAGATCTTCAGTCACTTAAACCTGTGTAAAAAGACAGATTCACAACCAGGGACTTATGTTAAGAGAACTCTTCGGTTTCTTTAAACTTGATCCAAAGAGAGATGGCTGCTATCTGTTTCACTGAAATCATTATCTTAGCATTCCAACTCACATTTCCAGGCAGCTTTGGAAGTTTTTCTGAGGATACTCAAAAGTCCAAAAAGGGCATGGGGTCCTTTGTTTTTACCAGGTTATATCTTCCCTAATCCCAACATATAGTTGAGATTCAAAGTGTTCCTCAATTAATATCAGCAAAATCACAACAATTTTCTCTTAAACATTTTTAGACATAATTTATTCAGGAGTCCATAGCTTTTTAGTTTCATTTTAAACAATTTTATTTTTTATATTTTTTGAATAAATATTTTTCTGTCTGATTTTTTTTTTTCTTCTTGGCCAGATCCCTTACGATTACTAGCAATAATATACAAGCATTTGGAAACTTATTTGGAATTCAAACTTATTTCTAAGCTTTTTACTTCATACTTCAAAGTAATTAGGAGGTCCCCAAGATCAACCCCAGGTTTGATGATTTACTAGAAGGGCTCACAGAACTCAGCATATAGTCTTACTCATCTTTATGATTTATTACAATAAAAGGATACAAAGAAGAATCAGCAAAAGAAAAGGGCATATGGGGTGAAGTCCAGTGGAAACCAGGCACAAGCTTCCAGAGTCATCTGCTGATATGCCTAGTTTCCCCAGATATGAGTTATGACAACAAATGAGTTATGACAACAAAATTTCGTCCACCAGGAATGCTTGCTAGGCTCAGCACCAGGGTTTCTATTTGGGACTAGTCCTGTAGACACCTTTTGCCTGGCATGTACACAAATTCCAGACTCCCAGAAAGAAAGCAGGTGTTCAGCATAAACCATATTATTTGTACAAGCATTTTTGGTCCAGTGAGCCACTCTGATGAGGGAATGGTGGGAACTGTCCTGAAAACCAAGTTCCCAGATGACTGTCCAAGGCCAAGCTTCTAAGCAGGCCTTACTAATGATAGCAGTCAAGCTTGCTCTTTTCTACACATATTTCATAGACTGATTTTCCACAAATAAAAATAACTTAAAGAAGTCAAATTATCTTCTCATAATCATGAGTCTCTAGTTGGGCCAAACCCCAATTATTCCAGCTCCCTATGCAATAGTCTTTCCAATAGACTACACAGCTGCTCAGAAAAGCATTTGATATCCAAGCAACTAAGACTGATTTAAACAAATTGAAGCTAATAATCAAGGATGCAGTTATAGCTTTTTGTCATTCATATATGAACTAGAAATAATAATAGTCTCTAGATTAGCACTGTCCAGGATAACTTTCAGCTGTAATGAAGTCTATAATCTGTTCTGTCCAATTCAGTAGCCACTATTAACATGTGTCTATTGGGCTCTTGAAATGTGGCGAGTGTGACTAAAGAAGTATTTAATTTTGTTTAATTTTAATTAATCTTATTTTAAATAGCCACATGTGGCTAGTTGCTACACACTGGAAGCACAGTTCCAGATAATTTAAGACTTACTTTGTTAAAGCAAATTACAGTAAATTCATAGATTAAATAGCCCCTGGAACACTAGAGTTTCCTTTTGATTTCCTGAGGGCCAAACCAATACCACCATATGGTCCCCGAAATGTCTTGATTTCTTGTGGTCTTAATCCAAACTTAGGAGGTTTAACCAGAATAAAGAATACTCCAACACCACTGAATGGACTGTTTGTTTTTCTTGAGTCATTTAAAAAATAACCTACTGTCTGGAGATTGGTAGTAGCTCATCTGCACAAGTGGTGCTGACTGATAGCCCTCAAGAAAAGGAAGAACCAGCACAGACTGGTACAAAATCAGTGAACCTCAGTGTTTAATATCAGTTCACAGGTTTTTAGAGTTTACTGGTAACTACGCTGGAAAAGAGAGAAGGGAAAAAGCAAGCACAATAGTTTTCCTTAAAAAGGTACCTAATGAAATAAATAATAAATTTTAACTTCAAGTACTATAATGTTTAGCATACATACTTTCATAATATTCTATCCCCAAAATCCAGTAGAACTTATTTTTGTGTACGAATAAAACATAATAAAAAATGATAGCATATAAAGTAAGCAAGGTCATTTTTGAAATACAGTGAAAGCTCTGTTTTTGTTTTCTATCCCAGTATAAAATCACAAATTTTTCATCATTAGAAACTAAAAACAAATGAGTGCCATCTTGTGGTGGCATCTACCATTCCTAGATGATAGTGAAAATTGCCCCCACCTTCCAAAAAAGGCTTCTTAGTGCCTGTTAGAAATGCTGTCATCTCAATCTCAGGCACTCTTTCTGACTTGGTCTCTGGTTCAGTTTCAGAATGTACAAAAGAAAAATAAAAACAAATTGAAGAAGTGGATGTAGAGGAAAGGGCCCGAGGTTATTTACCTGAAGAGAAGTAAACACCAGAGTGAAAAATTTTTCTATGGAAAATAAAGAAATATTGGTAGTAGAAAAAGAATTTCAGAATTCATCAGGTGAAGTTGGCAGCCTAAGGAGAAAGTAAAAGTGTACATAATGCAAGGTCTTTTTAAGGGAGAAGAAGGAAAAACTATATAAATTAATGTTTACTCTACTGGTACTAGGGTTGCTGGTAAATGAAGAAGGGAGTAAGAATAAAAAGTGAAAATATGGCTAGATCTATTTTATTATACCTATTTTTTTTTTTTTTTTTTTTTAATGCGTTACGCGGGCCTCTCACTGCTGTGGCCTCTCCCGTTGCGGAGGACAGGCTCCGGACGCGCAGGCCCAGCGGCCATGGCTCACGGGCCCAGCCGCTCCGCGGCACGTGGGATCCTCCCGGACCGGGGCACGAACCCGCGTCCCCTGCATCGGCAGGCGGACTCTCAACCACTGCGCCACCAGGGAAGCCCCTTATTATACCTATTTTTTAAATGCTACAAAACAATATTACTAATATGAAAAGTGCTTTCTTACTAATAAATACAAAATATCTTTCAGCATAGAAAGTGGCATTCAAAACTAGGATGTTTGATTGCAGCGGGAGTCAAATGGGATTTGCCCACAGATGTATCACAGTAGTATATGGCAATAAAACACAGTGATCCATGCATGACAAGTGTTAGGAAAGCTAAGATAAAAACCAAAGATGTCTTTATGGCAGGATTATTTAGAATCGTTAATATGTTCATATGCATCATGAATACTCGAGACAGATTTGAGTTTCATCATTTTCTAAACTTTTATGAGTAAAGAACCATTTTTCCCCCTTTGGAGTATATCCAAATACTAGTGTTTTACAAGAACATTTTGTGAAATCTTGCTCTTATTCAATAGTTCCAAATCCTTGTCACTGAAGAAGCCTTTCAGCATCCTTTCTCATTTGCTCTACCTGAATATGTCATCACAGAAGGAAAGTATACATACAATTAAGGAAACTGTTGTATCCCAAAATGAGTACTTGCCCTGTTAAGTATGAGCTGGACATCACTTAATGTTGCCAACACAGCCAATGACTTCTTTTAAAACTTTTAGTTGTATCAGTAAACTAATAATCCCATTCATAGCCTTTAGGAGTGCTGGCAAAGTCTTTCGCCAAAACAACTTACAAAATCAAGGAATATAGCAATAATTGTTGATTAGATGACCACTGGTAATATAGGTGCACTATATAAAGAGGTCCTGGTGGATAAATAATATGTAACACAGATTGGGTAGCTGTTCACCAAATTATTTCACTTTTCTCCTAGTCTACAAACTAAGGTACATTTTCTGGTCTCCTTTAGTTTTGAATGCTATAATCTGACTAATATCTAACTAGTGAGATATGGATGAAATAATGTACATAACTTCCAGGCTTGGCTCATAGACACCTTCTATGTGGTTATATACTCTCTCTCTCTCTTTTCCCCAATTCACCAACAGGAATTGATGCCTAGAAATACTTGGAAGCCATAGACTGAAAATGAGTCTTGCTCAGTCTGAGTTCCTGAATAACTGCATGGAGCGGTGGCCATGCTCTACTACACACCTCTGATTGGACTTTACATGAACAAAAAAAAATAACTGTTACAAGTTACCAAGATTTCAGGTTCCTTCTGCTTATAGCATCTAGCACTATTTTAATTATTGAAGGAGGATATAGAATTTCTGCAACCAAACAGAGGCTTTGCTAAATTTGGTTAAATTTATTTTAAATTTTGTGATAGTACTTTGGTTTTTTTTTCTTTTTCATGAGGCTCCATATCTTGTTTATTTATTTTTCATATATTTGGAAAACTAGTGAGAAAGAAACAATGCATGTAGAATCAGAAAGCCTGCCTTTTATTCTCAGCCACTTGCTAGTCATTGATTTTGAGTGTGTCACTTTCACTTAACTGTGTGGGACATCTTTGATTCTGTGATTCCCTTTTCTGAAACATGCTTAGCCTTCTCACCACCCCCACCCCAAAACACTCCCCCTAACGCATCTCCTTTTGCCTTTTTGACCTAAGCTTATCTCTTCTTATTCAGCCTTTCTCTAGTGCAACTTTCTAGTTCTGAATTATAGCAACATAACTCTACTATGTAATTATGTTTTCTTGCTCTAACTTACTGTTTCAAATCACTGGTTGATATGGAACTCCTCCATGGCACTTCATCATCTACTCTCTCTGCTCCTTGTATGGTTCAGCCTCATCCAGGACAGGTCTCCTCAACCAGGTTGTGACCATGTACCTAGCACCCAGTTAGGATGCAACTTCAGGATATGACACCAGGACTCAAGTCCAGGCCAGCTGTCACCAAGATAGACCATATCCTGGGCAATAAAACCAGCCACAACAAATTTTAAAATAATTTAAATAATAGACAATCTGTTCCCTGACTGTTAAAGAATCAAACTAGAAATCAATAACTGAAGACCAACAGGAAAATCTCTAAACATGTGGAAATCAAGCAACATATCTAAATAATACATGGGTCAAAGAGAAAGTGTCAAAGGAAAAAAAATTAAATTCATAGAACTGAATGAAAATAAAAATACAACATATAAAATTATTTGGGCTGTAGCTAAAGCTGCAGCACCAGGGAAGATATTTCTAGCACTAAACACTTACATTAGAAATAAGCAAAGGTTGCATGTCAATAATCTAAGTTCCTAACTCAAAATACTAGAAAAGAAAGAGCAAAATAAAGCTGAAACAAGCAGAAGGAAGAAAATATTAAAGAACAGAGATCAATGAAATTGAAAATAAGTTAAGCAATAGAAATCTTCAATAAAACAAAACACTGCCTTTTTTTAATCAAGAAAATTGCTAAACCTCTAGCAAGACTGACAAAATCAGAGAAGATATAAATTACCAATACCAAAAATGAAATGGGGAATATCACAACAAAGCCTGCAGTTATCAAAAGGATAATAAGGAAATACTATGAAATACTGTGTGCTCGTAAATTTGACAACTTAGAAGAATTAGATCAATCCCTTGAAAACCACATACGACCAAAACTCATCCAAGATGAAATATATAATCTGAATAGTTCTTCAACCAGTAGATAACTATACTTAATTTTTAATTTAAAACCTCTCAAGAAAGTAATCTCCAGCCCAGATGGTCTCACTGGAAAATTCTATCAAACATTTCAAAAACAATTACACAAATTTCACAGTCTCTTCTAGAAAACAGAAGAAGAAAGAACACTTTCCAACTTGTTTTATGAGGACAGTATTACCATGATGCCAGAACCAAAACAAAACAAAACAAAATAAAAGTTATTGACCAATATATCAATATCTTATGAATTTAGACATAAACATTTTCAACAAAACATTAGAAAACTGCATCCAATAATGTATAGAAAGAATTATATACCATGGTATTTATTCCAGGCATTCAAGGCTGGTTCAACAATCAAAAATTAATCAATGAAATTCACCGTTACAACTAGCTAAATTAAAAAGTCATATGATCATATCAATTGATAAACTGATGCTGAAAAAGCCTTTGACAAAACCTCAAATCCACTCATCACAACAACTCCCAGCAAATCAGTAATAAAGGAGAACTCCTTCAACTGACAAAGAGCATCTTAAAAACCTACAAAGTACTTAATGGTGAAAGACTGAATGCTTTCCCCTAAAATCAGGAAGATAGTGAGGATGTCTATTTCACCACTTTTATTCAACATAACACTGCAAATTTTAGCCACTGAAGTTAGGCAATAAGATAAATAAAAGAAACATAGATTGAAAAGGAAGAGATGAAATATCCCTATCTGCACGTGGCATGATTGTCTACATAGGAAATTCCAAAAATGCCACACACACACACACACACACACAGAAAAAACTCATTAGCAAGGCTGCAGGTACAAGACCAACACACAAAAATCATTCACATTTTTTATACTAACAATGAGCATGAAGAAATAAAAATTAAAAACAGAACACCATTTACAATCATTCTAAAGAAAATGAAATATTAGGTATATACTTAACAAACACATACAGGAACTATATGCTGAAAATGATAAAATACTGATAAAAGAAGTAAAGAAACTGAAATAAATGGAGAGACATACCAAACTGAAAGACTCAACAGTAAAGATGTCAATTCTCCGGGGGAGGGATAGTTAGGGAGTTTGGGATTGACATGTACACACTGCTATATTTAAAATGGATAATCAACAAGGACATACTGTATAGCACGGGGAACTCTGCTCAATATTATGTAACAACCTAAATGGGAAAAGAATTTGAAAAAAAATAGGTACGTGTATATATGTGTAACTGAATCACTTTGCTGTACACCCGAAACTAACACAACATTGTTAATCAACTGTACTCCAATATAAAATGTTTCCAAAAAAATGTCAATTCTCCACAAATTGATCTACAGGTTTAATGCAATTCCCATCAAAATCTCAGAAAAGTTTTTCACAGATGTAGTCAAGCTTATTCTAAAATTTATGTGAAAAGGCACAGGCCCTAGAACAGCTAAAACAATTTTGATGAAGAATGAAGTGGGATGAATCACTCTATCTTACATTAAGGCTTACTGTGTTGTAGTAATCATGACAGTGTGGTATTGGCGGAGGCATGAACACATGTAAATCAATGAAACAGAACAGATAACTCAGAAATAATCTCACACAAATATTTTCTACTCACTTGCAAACCACAATTTGAATGAATCCTCAGAGTTTATGCTGAGTGAAAAAAATTAATGCCCCCAAATTACTTACTGTATGATTCAAAATACACACACACACAAACATACACACACACATATATGTATGCATATATATTTTTTGAAATGATAAAATTTATGAAAATTTATTTCATACAACTATATGTAAATCTACAAATTTTTCAGTAAAATTTCAATAAAAAAAAAAACCACAGTCTTGCTACCAATAGTTACTGTTCCTCCACCACCATCACCAGCAACACCTAGAGTGACCACCCATTCCAGTTTGCCCAATACTGAGAAATTTCCCAGGATACAGTGCTTTCTGCATTAAAACTCAGACAGTCCCTATGTAGAAAACCCTAAAGATTCCAAAACAAAACAAGACAAACCCTAAAGAATTAATAAGCAAATTCAGCAAAGTTGCAGGATATAAAATCATTATATAAAAATCAGTTGCATTTCTATACACTAATAATGTACTATCCAAGAAGGAAATTAAGAAAACAATTCCATTTACAATAGCATCAAAGTAATAATATATTCAGGAATAAATCCTACCAAGAAAGTAAAAGACTTTTACACTAAAAACTACAAAATATTGCTGAAAGATATTAAATAAGACACAAGTAAGTGGAAAGGATTTGGTGTTAATGAATTGGAAGACAATACTATTAAGACACCCATTCTACTCAAAGTCATTTACAGATTTAACACAATCTCTTTCAAAATTCCAAAGGCATTTTTTGCAGAAATAGAAAAAAAATAAGGGAAAATCTTCATGACATTGGACTTGGCAACTATTTCTTGGATATGGCAACAAAAGCAAAAATAGATAAATGGGACTACATCAAACTTTAAAACTTTTGTGCATCAAAGGACAAAATTAACAGAGTAAAAAGACAACCTATTTAATTAATAGAAAATATTTACAAATCATATATAGCTGATAAGGGATTAATATCAAGAATATTGAAAGAACTATAACTCAACAATAAAAAATCAATAACCCAATTAAAAATTGGAAAAGAACTTGGCATTTCTTCAAAGATTATATATGAATGACCAATAAACATATGAAAAGATGTTTAACATCACAAAACATCAGAGAAGTGGAAACTACAATGAGATATCACTTTGTACCGACTGGGGTGACTACATTCAAAAAAGCAAACAATAACAAGATGAGGATGAGGAGAAATTAAAACACTTAATACACTGTTGGTGGAATTATAAAACAGTGCAACTGCAATGGAAAGCAGTATGGAGGTCCTCAAAAATTAAAAATAGAACTACCATATGGGCCAGCAATCTCAGTTTTGAGTATATATCCAAAAGAATTAAAAGCAAAATCATAAAGAAATATTTGCACATCCATGTTCATAGCACTATTCACAATAGTGAAGAGGTAGAACCAACCCAAATGTCCACTGAGGGATAAATGGATTAAATAAAATTTAGTATATATATATATATATATACAATGGAATATTATTTAGCCATAAATAGGAAAGAAATCCTGTCTCATGATGCAATGTGGGTGAACCTTGAGTATATTATGCTAAATGAAATAAACCAATTACAGTAAGACAAATACTGCATGATTCCACTTGCATGAGGTATCCAAACTAGTCAGATTCATAGAAACAGAAGGTAGAATGATGGCTACTAGGGGTTGAGGAGAGGGGGAGAAGGGGTGTTGTTTAATGGATATAGAGTTTCAGATTTGTGAGATGAAAAAGTTCTGGAGATCTATTTCACAACAATGTGAATATGCTAAATACTACTGAACTGTAAACTTAAGAATGGTTAAGATGGTAAATTTTATGTTATGTATTTTCGACCACAATTACAATAAAACTGAGACAGTCCCAGTCAAACTGGAGCAAGTTGGTCACCTTAGCACCATCACATTCAGCAAAAGGAACATTGTGTTGTAACTCCATATTAGTAATAATGAATCCTCCTGCTTCTTAGGCTCAGAGAAAACTGCTCTCCTACAAACTTGAACACAGCACACTTTCTTTAGTCCTCCAAGACAGGTGGACACAAGATTAAGAAATATTAAGGAAGACTTAATTGAAACTTAGAATCAAAAGAATGAGACTCTGCACATGCTCTCTCCCTGGAATACATAAGGATAGGACAGGCTGAGTGGTCTCCAAAGAGCGAGGTGTCTGATGAGACAGACTGTTTTATTTTTAATTGTTGGTTATGCCCTTATTTGAAAAGCCACTAACACTACATCTTTAGGAAAGCCTTAATTACTGCTGTCTGATGTCTGCAGGGATGTGAGGAATTAAGAGTTAGTTGGTGTGCCCACACTTGGGTCTGAGGGTTAAAAAGAGAAAAGTGTTCTCCTCAAGCCAGTGTTCAACAATTGCTCAATTTAAAGGTGAATCTTGGGGCCAAAACGGTGAGAGCCAGCCACCCCTTCCCATGTTGAGGTTCTCACTCCACAGCCACTCTTGGAGACTCAGTGATTAAGTTCTCTGCCTTATCTACTTGACAAATATTTGCTTGAATATTTAGCTGAGTGAAATTTTCTTCATAAAGTTTTCTTCACATCTACCTCTAGATGCAATGATTGTTATTAAATCCTCTCTTGCAGCTGCCATCACAGATAAGATTAGTTTCCGTGGACCTCAGGGCGCATTTTTCAATATGCATCGCATAGGACAGCCCATAGCTGGACACAGCAGAATAAACAAACTGGACTCTTCCCATCCCTCCCCTACCACATCCTGTGACAAAAACTGTAACGTTGTACCTTCTCTTTTGTCTACAGCTTCCTTCCACATACCTTAAAATAATTGGACCATGGTATGAATTAATCACTTTCCAAATTTCTTGTTCTTAAAAAAAACTTAAAAAGTATGGTTTTAATTAGAAAGAATAAACAAAAAATTTTCTCATTCTTTTGGAGTTGAAAATGACTTAAGAATTCCTTATGATCAAATTCTACATGCAGAAAAATTATTCCTTCAGTGTTTGCATTCTGTACCCTCTGAATCAGGTTAGGAATAATGGCTCGTGTTTTTTCTTAACCCTATGGAATCATTCTTTTGAAAAAGAAATGCTATTAAAACCCTACTAGCAAGATCCCAGGTAGGGACTTTTGAAATTTCACGCTCTGGATTTATTTATCTACTGTTATATTCCCACCATGTTGATCTCTTTAGCAGTTCCTAGAGCAAGCCATACTTATTAAAATACTCCTTTGTCTTTGCACACATTATTCTCTTTGCCTAAAATATCCCTTCCTCCTTCCTTATCTTCCCACGTTTCCTGTTCTAGCAAAATTCTTCCGATCCTTCAAATAGCAGACTATGTGATATTTAATCCCAGCTTCCTTTTCTGACCATACCCTTTATGATGCCAAGACTGATTTGGATATCTATCTCAGGTGCTTTCATTGGACCAGCTGCATATATCTATTGTGGCACGATCCTTCTGTAACGTCAGTACCTGCTTACTATTGTTTTCAATTGTTGACAGACTCGAAGGCAGATATTGAGGCACAGTCTCCCTCGTGAGCTCAAGAGCTAGCATTCATTCAGTAGTTTGACATCATGGTCTTTAAGAGATCTTTACTGAGTGACATAAAAGAGTACCAACAGATTACAAAGAAAAAAAATGAAGAAATTGCAGACAAATTGTAAAAAAAAAGTTCGAAAGAATTATTATGCTAGTTCAATAGCTTTTCCCTCCATAGAAGACTGAGTGTGATTCTTGTATTGCATACAAATTGTGTAATTATTTCCCACATCTTTTGCTTGGAGAAAAATTTCTCCAAATTTAATTTGGAACACAATTTTCCTGGAATTGAACCACATAAACGTGTTTTGAAAACCACGACCGCCTTTCATTTTATTTTATCTCCATCATCAAGTCTGTCCTGGGCACTTTTTTCTGACTTGAACTGCTTCTGTAACCTTTTAATATATAAAAAGTGACAGACACAATGAGACGCTTTTAACCACGGAACTCTTACCTTCTCACAAGGAGACATATTCTAGTTCTCAGACTCAACTGCAAAGTCTTTAGAAAGAATAGGCTTCTAGGGTAAAATTAAGTATTGGAGTCATATGAGATCATCGTCACAGGTGAATAATATGCCATCCTATCTTCTCTATGCCTCCAGAGAATAAATAAGTGCTCTACACGTTGAGGATTCATGTGGTAATATACCCCAAATAAAGGACAGCAGTGTATGTTATTGCTGTTGGTTCCTTTGGGGAAGGATTTATTTAAAATTCAGTTTTTCTGTGTGAGCCTGGAGAATTCTCTTTAGCCATTGTGAAAAAGGTTTTTATTAAGTGCCCCATTAGTTGAGGTTAAATATAGCTACCAATATCACCCACTTACTGCATGCAAGAACTCTGACCCAAGGCATATATAGCCATTATGATGTCTCAAAAGATCTAGAAACATCATTTCAGGAATGAGAATGGGAGTGTTGGTAGTAACAACGGTGGTGGTAGTGCTAGAAGTAGAAGCAGGGCTGATGGTGGTAGTAGTGGTGATGTTACTGGTGGTTGAGGTTACAGCAAGTGATGGTGGTGATGGTAGTAGTGGTGACAGTGTTACTGATTGTTGCTGGCGGCCGTGATAACGTGATAGTGGTAGTGGTTTCGGTGACAGTGGTAGTCATAGTAATAGTGATGGTGGTAGTGTTGGTAATGGTTTTAGTAGTTGTTTTAGATGATGATAGTAATAGTGATGCTGGTGGTATTTACAGTCAACGGTGGTGGTGGTGGTGGTGGTGGTGATAGTAGCAATGGTATTTGTGGTTGTTTTAGTGGTGATTGTAACGGTAGTAGTAGTGATGGTAGTAGTACCCTTTCTGTTTAGTATTTTAGAGACTCAGCACAAGACTAAGAGGGGTGACTTTTTTTTGAAGTCCAAATTCAGTATTTTAATTTATATTTAAATGTCAGCTATGTGGTAGCTAAATGTGTTCATATATGAAGACATTTCTAGGATACATACTTTTATTTATTTATTTTTATTGAAGTATAGTTGCTGTACAATATTATATGTTACAGTTGTACAATACAGTGATTCACAATTTCTAAAAGTTATACTCCATTTATAGTTATTATAAAATATTGGCTACATTCCCCATGTTGTACAATATATCCTGGTAACTTATTTTATACCTAATAATTTATACCTCCCACTCCCCTACTCTTTTATTGCCCCTCCCCCTTCCCTCTCCCCAGTGGTAACCACTAGTTTGTTCTCTATATCCGTGAGTCTGCTTAAGAGGGGGAACTTTGAACAAGCCTCTGACAACTCTTCTCTATGAATATACAAGAAAAAAATGAATAATCAATTAATACTAGGAAAAAGTCTTCCATTTATATTTAAGTAATGTCATGCCCAGAAGTGTGCCTCAGGTCTTTTAAAGTCATTTCTTCCTGAATGCCATCTGGTATCTGCCCCTCCCTCCCAACCCTCAATCCACACATTCCACACTTTCCTTCACCCCTTTCATTATTTATGTAGAGAACTCAAACCAAATGTCATTTCCTCTGAAAATCCTCCCCTGACACCAACCCCACCATAGTTCCCAGGATTTTCCACTCACCAAGTATTTATCACAGTTTTAAACTATTTACTTATCTATCTCGCCAGTAAATAAAAAAGATCCTTGAAGACAGGCAAAAATGATTCCTTTTCATCTCCAACAACTAGCACAGGGTGTGAAATAAATGTTTGCTGAATACCTACATGAAAGAAAGAATGAATCTTTCCTATAAGATGGTGGATTTCTTAGAAGGAATGGGTTTATATATTTTTTATCTTAGTAGTTTTTTGCTATTTCCCAATGTTTTCTACAGTTGGTTCTTTGCAATAGTGGAAGAAAATCAAATTTAAAAGATAGCTTTAATAACCATTTGATCCACAAAATAACACTGAAACAGGTAGAGATATTAGTACCCCAAGATCCCTTCCATTCCTAAGACTCAGTGGTGCTACGATACTAATGAGGTATAATTATATGTGAGAAGGAATACCGACAGCCAAAGATGTCTTATTTCAGTCACACATGGTTTCAAGAGCAAAGCCCAGACTGTGCCCAGGCCTTGTTATTCCCTTTCTAGTTCTCCTTCACAAAATCATGTTAACTTATTCCTCATTTCTTTCTCTTCTTATGGGTCTTTTTTATATGTTGTATTAAGTACTTACTAGAACAATCCTCCTCCAGTAAGCCACAGAATTAATAGTAGTATACTATTTCTGTTTTTAGGACCCTACCTCCTCTCCAGTTAAAGCAAAGTCAGTCACCTCAGAAAATAACACCTGCGAAGATATAGACAGAAATGATTTGGTCCAGATGGTAATGTTTGGCAGTTGCCAAAAGACTCACATGACCAGAGCTTTAGGACAAATCAATTCCATCACACCTTTGCTTGGAGATGGGCTGAAAACAAAAACATGGTCAATTCCCAATGTCATTATAGTTTCTTTTATGTAGATTCTCACTCATTAGGGACATAGTTCTGGGACCAGAGATCAAAACAACTGGTCTTTATTATCCTTTGCTTGTTCCCTCTGACACTGCTTGCTCAAAGAAAACGAGGTGAATGATTTCCAACTTGGGTTCAGCTCTCCTGAGAAGTTTGCGGTTTCATGAGTTGGAAAACAGTACAGTCATTCCCAAGACTACTTTGTCCTATAGTGTTCATAGGATCCCCAGTTCCCAAAGCAGAGCTCTAAAAGCCATTCCTTCCAGTTCAACCAGCAGCCAAAAGTCAACCTTGATAAATACGATTTTAATAAGTGCTAGAAAATCAGGAAATTGCAGGCCCTTGGCTCTTGTGATTTTTATCATACCGAGTTCCCTACAGAGAGCTGAAGAAGAGCCAGTAATGTGTCATCCTTTCCATCAGAGTCCTGCAAAAAGTCTGTGTTGAAGAGACATTTTCCTGTCAGGTACTACTGTATATCAAATGTATCCACCTCTTGGAGAAAAAGATGAAATTAATTTGAAAACAAAGAGAAGAGTCTGTAGCAACACTGGCAGAGGACAAGGTTTATAAGCCGGCCCAAGAGTACTCCAAATCTACCATAAGGGAAACATCTGACAAAGAAAAATGTGTGCTGGCAACTCGTTTGATTGTAATTTCAATGAAAAATTGAAACCATACTTCCATGGGATTAAGCTTCCCTCATTCACCAGAAGGAGGTTCCTGTTAACAAATATGGACCATGTTAGCATCCTCCACACCTCTCCTCTCAGGCTGCTTGCCCGTAAGTACACATCGTGAGCTGGAGATGGAAGAAATCTCCTCAATGTGCTCAGACATGGTAGAGTTGGATTTTAATACGCTGAGGACTAAAGTGGTTGCAATGGTGGGAAAAAGTAGACGTATGCCTTGCAGATGCAATATTAATTAGGGCAATAAATAGGCCCAAAGTGGTTCCCTTCCACAGAGATAATAAGGCTCTCTTGATAGTACACAGAAGAGGCTCATAGTTTA
Source organism: Phocoena sinus (assembly GCF_008692025.1). Lineage (NCBI taxonomy): Eukaryota > Metazoa > Chordata > Mammalia > Artiodactyla > Phocoenidae > Phocoena > Phocoena sinus. Next base: position 33,433,842 of record NC_045767.1, read on the forward strand.
CCTATTACAGTGTAACAATGCTGAATGGAGGGAAGACTCTTTAATTTATTTTCCCCATGGGTATGTATCTTCATTGTTGTCATACTCAGGACAATGGTATAAGGAAAATGGTCATATTCATGGTTTGCAAAAGAACAAATTTTTGGTAAGGAAAAACAATGCACCAAAACCCAACGGGTCCTTCACAGTATGTTTGCAAAGAATACCAGAACTGTTTACAATATGTAAATATCTCAAGGAGTTAGTCAAAGCAGTGATAATTAATGTGTTTAAAGAGTAATGAAACTAAGACTGGTATATGGCAAATACAGCTGAGGGTTTAGCAAATGCAAGGGCTGGAAGAAGAAATTATTTTGCCTACATTTTTATTTATTTATTTTAAGTAGGACAGCCGCTTGCCCTGCATTATGGTCCCTGCTTACCTCTTTCACCGTACTCTGACCATCCACAGAAACACACAGATATTGACCTCCTGTGACTAGGTGTTTCATAGAAAAAAAATCAATCCTTGGGATGGAGAAAGGACTCTACTCCATTGCAGTTATTTCACTACATAAAGTATTGAATTATTTGGGAGTGTTTGTAAGAGAAATGCACATCTGGTGGGAGGAAGGAGAATGCATCTGAAGGTTAATCCCTTATGAAAGGGCCTCAGCCAAAGAATCTTCTATAGAGTGTGTGATGAAATACACTTTCCCTAGGTAGTTCTAATTATGCAGAAAAATGTCTAATGTTGCCCTGCCATGTCTACATTTTGTGTAAGTTCCCAAAGGCAGGAGTCGTGTCTTTTAAACATTGACTCTATTATCTGGCAGATGATTGATGCTCAGTTAGTAGAATCAAATAAAATACTCTTTATAGAAACTCTGCTTTTATACAATTCAAGAGAAAGCATGTTAAAATCAGAAGCCAAGGATCTTTTCAATACAAAAATCAATAAGACTTGCTATAACCAAAGAAAAAGCAGCTAGGTTTTTGGGCATTACTAACTCTAGTCCCACCAACATCAGTCCAAGCCTGATTTGTTTTATGCATTTCTTTCATTACTTTAATGGGCAGCCTAAGGCTTGAAATTATCCTAAGGCTAAATGACTATGAGTGTGCACACCAGAAGGAATCACTCCAATAATTTCAACACTTTTCTGCCTGCATAACACCTTGTCTGGCCATAGTGGAAACAAGAAGTGGTTTATCACGTATCTCAGGATGTACAAAGGTAAATGCCACGCAGGGCACCGAAGATCCTATACATTTCTGACTGTCTCACCAGATTTTGTTTAGAAACTGTCCTTTAAAGAAGGAAGAGCTGTTCTTCCATGTTTTTCTGGGTCCCAGAAGGCAGGGCACAAGTCTTGGTAAAAGGAAGTTTATATTATAAATGGTCTGAGGGAGAATCTCTTTCCTCTGTGAATAGCTATTACAGCTCTACTAGATCATGATGTTGCTTGGGGGCAAAAGGATGAAAGAAAACTCTGTTACCCTGGATAATTGAAAATGAGAGAAAAGAGTTGTTTTACGAAACCTCTGTCTTTCCAGTGTACCAAAAGGTAAACTGAAGAAATGGAAATCACCAGAAATACAGAAAACATGATCACAAAATGTGGGCCCTGGATCTGCAGCATCAGCATTACCAGGGAACTAGCTCCAAATGCAAATTCTTGGGACTCTTCCAGACCTACTGAATTAGAAACTAGAGGTGGAGCCCAGCAATCTGGGTTTTATCAAGCCCTCTAGATGATTCTGAAACTTGCTAAAATTTGAGGACCACTGCTGTGGACTGAGGACAATTGCAGAGAAGGGGTAACTGGGAACCAAAATGGCTGTTAGATGGCAAAGATTTGAGAAAACGGCAATAGCCAAAAGTTGGCACAGTGTAGATGAGAGCTGCAGACAGTGGACTGACTAACAAAATAATATTTTAAAATTGCAATCCTGGGGCTTCCCTGGTGGGGCAGTGGTTGAGAGTCTGCCTGCCAATGCAGGGGACGCGGGTTTGTGCCCCGGTCCGGGAAGATCCCACGTGCCGCGGAGCAGCTGGGCCCGTGAGCCATGGCTGCTGAGCCTGCGCGTCCAGAGCCTGTGCTCCGCAAGGGGAGAGGCCACAACAGTGAGAGGCCCTCGTACCACACAAAAAAAAAAAAAAACCAAAAAAAAAAAAAAAAAAAAATTGCAATCCTTAAGTATGTATCCAGCTTGATCTGTAAAACAATGCCCTTATTGCATTCAGTATTTTTTGAACTTCTACTTTAATATTGAATAAGGTCTAAAGTTTTGGAATTAAGGAGAAACATGACATTTTACTTTTTAAGAACTATATCTAAATAGGTATCAAGTATTAGAAACAAAATAAAGATCAAGTAACCTGAAGGTCAGCATGAAGAAGATTCAATGAGGATTTTTGTTCTTAACAGATTCTGGTTTAGTAATCAATAATCATTCTTCACAGGTGAATAGTTCTAAATTATAACAAAGAATTTTAGTTGAGTAGAGTTGTTAAGCAATGGAATTGTTATGGTTGACACAAATAAGGTGCATAATCTATTTTTTTTCTTTTTGGAGATCTTAAATCAATTCTTATCTTCTGGGATGGTTTACAAGCAATCCAATCGAATGGCAAAGATACATTACTTTCAAGTTTATCTTTTGATCTCAGTCTTTGATTTCATAAATACAATTTTCATAAAAATATATATTTCCCAGCCCTATATAATTTGATAAACAGGTCTTTTCCTTCTGAAGGGAACCCCCAAAACATTAGATGGTTGTTGAGGGATCAAGCATTTAACAGAATATATGCTGGAATATATATTTTTAAATAGTTTTAATATCTTGAGTTCTTGCATGAGAATATTTGTCTTACCTTGTTTCTTCCTAGCTGTGTGTCTTGAGACAAGTCCCTTGATCTTTCTGAAATATATTCTTTATTTTTAATATGCATGTAATCATGCCTTTCTAGAAAGATAATGAGCTTTGATGGACTAATGCATGGTAAAGTTTATTTTGTGTGGTATATGAACAAAAGATACGGCTTTTAAAATGTAGAATATTCATATGCTTTAAAATGTGTCCTTGTAGAAGCATTTAACATAAGAATCTTTGAAGTATATATTGCCAAGATATACAATATTCTCTGAGGAATCTTTAATTTTTTATCAGTAAATTAAAATTTTTACTCTCTAATACAGTGGCACTTAGATTCTTCTGAAACTCTATTTTTTACATATTAAGTTTATGGGATTGAAATTGGCATTCTTAAGACTAGCCAAAAATGACCCTGGTAAGCATTATTTTGGCTTGAGCTAATACAAGGAGCAATTGTAAAGGGAATTCTTGTCCTTCTATGTTCACTTAGCAATTTATTGCCCAAAGTAGAGATGCTCAAAGAGCTGTTTTGTAATATCTCTGTCCTTCCAATATGTCAAAAGGCCAGGATGATGTAGCCTCTGGGAAAAATAAGATGTTTTGGGAGCTATAAACAGAACAGCAGCCTAAATGCTCAGGTGACCTGGAACCACAGACAGATCATCACACAAGGATTTGCCAAACAAGAGTGAAGGTCAAGACACAAACACAGCTGAGAAATGAGTTGATCTGATGAACTTTTACATGATTCATGTTAAGAATACAATGAAATACAAGGAGACCTGAGAGATTCATTGAGATCCTATTAAACTTTTATCACTCTTTAGTCCCCAGAGAATCTAGTTATCTGAAAAATATGACATATAATCTGGTTCACTCAACCTTTCAATGCTATTTCAATTTCCAGGAGGAACACTGCCCCCTGTCCCATTTTGCTGGTGGCAATATTTGATGAAATATTCTATTTAAGAGTGATGTGTGGGAGTTGGGGGGCTAACTCTCTCCAAATCACCTACCACTTCTATGAAATCCTGGCTTTGTAGTCTATGCTGTTGAATTTTACAGGGAAGGATTTTTTTTTTTTTTTTTGCGGTACGCGGGCCTCTCACTGTTGTGGCCTCTCCTGTTGCGGAGCACAGGCTCCGGACGCGCAGGCTCAGCGGCCACGGCTCACGGGCCCAGCCGCTCCGCGGCATGTGGGATCTTCCCGGACCGGGGCACGAACCCATGTCCCCTGCCTCGGCAGGCGGACTCTCAACCACTGTGCCACCAGAGAAGCCCGGATTTTTTTTTTACATTGGGAGAAAATCCAAAATAAAGAGACTTGGGAAATAGGACTCACTTCACTCTGCAGGGACAACAAAGGAGCTTCATACGTGCTGAGAGTGTACTTTAAGTAGTTACATATTGTTTGCATCTGTTCATCTCTTGAGCACCTTCTATCTTTAGCATTTCTTTGGTTAGTGAAATTTCCATTAGCTTTAACTACATAAGAAAAACATCTTTCCAAAATGGCACCCATTTGAGTTGTCAGCCCTGTATCCTTCACTAAGGTAAATTATTTTGTGGCTGTTTCATATAACAGGAGCCTCCTGAGAAAAATGCTAATAATGTAATCCCATTCATTTCATTCAACAGATATTTATTGCACGCAGATTAGGCTAAATGCTGGATACTTCTTAGTTCTCCTTCTGATTCTCACTGTTTATTACACATGCACGCTAGGCACCGATGTCCCTTTGACTATTAATTGGAAATTTTCAGAAAGACCATCAATTTCTATTTAAAATAATACTATTTATTTATGTACCCTACGTGGAAATAAAACAGAATGAAGAGTATGAATCCTGGGTTCTAGTCACAGTTCTGTCACCAAATCTTGCATGATCTTAAAGCAGTCCCTTAACCTCTGTGGTCTTGTGCGTCCTCCTGAGTAAAGCAAGCAGTTGGACTAGAAAACCACTAAGGTCTTTCTGGTTCTAGGACTTGTGGGTTCTCCATAGAATAGTGCACTGTCAAAACGTAATCTGAAATCTCTGTCTCCAAAGGCGGTTATGCTCCTGACAATTCCCACACAATATTTTGACCTCAGCATTCACTGACTGGGAGGAGGCACAGATCACTTGGGATGAACACTAGAGCCATAGACTCAGAAATTATTTTTATCCTACACTATGATAACTACTTCCTCCCCATTCGATGTCAACTCAATTTCTCACCTGAAAGTTAACTGTTCTATGGTCTGTCAGCTGCACACAGTCTGGTCATACCTCTGATGGCTGGCTCCGGCTGTCAGCTGAGAAGCCGTTTAGAAAATATTTGGATCCTGGACATTGACTTTGGGGCTTTCTGATCCGGAGGGAGGTATCAAATATTATGTGGATCAGGGACTAAAGCCCTTCCCAGCATAGTCAGGTTTCTGCTGTAATTGCGATGCTATAAACTGGATAGTAGCTGCCTCAGTGCTATGTACCTCAATCTAGAAGTCTAGAATGGTTTGAATGGTCCAGGGGGAGCAAACTTTTGAGGCCCTCCCAAACGTAGAGCTCACAGCGACCCCCACCCCCACCAAGGCTGCACACAGCTGCTTGCAGCCTGCCTAACCTGTGTTGAACATTTCCTGACATATACTTAAGTCAGCTGCTCTTATATTTGCGGGGCCAGAGGGAAATAGAGAAGGAGACAGAAAAGTGAGAGAGAAGGAAAGGGAGGTCTTCATGTCCTGTATCCTCAAGGGGTTATCATCTGGATAAGTCTGAAAGTTCCTTCATTGTACAGACTCACTGTATTTCTCAGGATTAGAGAAATGATCCTCAATATACTTAACAACAATATCTGAAGCATTTCTGAAATCAGGTCTCTTATGTGGTCTAATCCCAAGAGAGGAGATTAATTAGTCTTCTGCCGGCCTTTCATAGCTCCTTCACAAGCCCTACATCCCAGGACCCTTTCCCATCCCTCAGCCTCCCCCCCAGAAGCCCCCAACTCTCATTTCCCTTCTGACTCATATAGTGTGTGTGTCTGTCTCTCTCTGATTCTGTATGTGCTTTTTTCTGAGTGCTTCTCTCTATGGCTCCATGTGTTTGTCTAAGTGTGTCACTTTTTGTCTATCTTTCTCTGTCTCTCTGTCTCTTTCAGACTTTCCTTCCACTTCTCTTGGTCTGTGACTACGTGTGTTTCTCTTTCTGTGTTTCTATTTCTCCCTCCCTGCTTCTTCCCCAAACCACTTCTGATCAAGTAGAAAATAAAACAAATTTAATGTTTCTAAAAACATATTTGCCACTGTTATTACTACCAATTCTTCTCTTAAAAATTGTGTCACCATATTCCATTCCCCACGCGCCTCACACTCACTGCACCTCAGACTGCTGTGCTTTTTTATTCTTTGTTCCCCAAATACCTTGAGCCCCTTGTCTTCAGGGAGGCAAATCTGAGACTGGGTCTCCTGTCACTTGGCTGCCTTATGAATAAGCCCTCTGTTTGCTGCAAACCTTGGAATCTCAGCATTTTTGTTGCTGTCCATCAGACAAAACCAAGTTGGTTCAGTAACACTAGGACCTCAGAGCTTCACAAATGAGTCTTGGTGCTCCGGCTGGGTGTCACGACTGAGACTCAGAGGTGGGAGAGTTCAGAACATTGGACCACCAGAGACCTCCGGGTCCCATGTAATATCAATTGGTGACAGCTCTCCCAGAGAGCTCCATCTCAACGCTAAGACCCAGCTCCACTCAATAACCAGCAAGCTTCAGTGCTGGACACCCCATGCCAAACAACTAGCAAGACAGGAACAAAACCCAACCCATTAGAAGAGAGGCTGCCTAAAATCATGACCAGTTCACAGACAACAAAAAGCATATCACCGGACGCGGTCCTGCCCACCAGAAAGACAGGATCCATCTTCAACCACCAGAACACAGGCACCAGTCTCCTCCACCAGGAAGCCTACACAAGCCACTGAATCAACCTTACCCACTGGGGGCAGACACCAAAAACAATGGGAACCATGAACCTACAGCCTGCCAAAAGGAGACCCCAAACACAGTAAGTTAAGCAAAATGAGAAGACAGAAATACGCAGCAGATGAAAAAGCAAGGTAAAAACCCACCAGACCAAGAAAATGAAGAGGAAATAGGCAGTCTACCTGAAAAAGAATTCAGAGTAATGATAGTAAAGATGACCCAAATCTTGGAAATAGAAATAGAGATTATACAGGAAACGTTTAACAAGGCCCTAGAAGAACTAAAGAGCAAACAAACAATGATGAACAACAAAATAAATGAAATTTAATATTCTCTAGAAGGAATCAATGGTCAAATAACTGAGGCAGAAGAATGGATAAGTGACCTGGAAGATAAAATAGTGGAAATAACTATTGCAGAGCAGAATAAAGAAAAAAGAATGAAAAGAATTGAGGATATTCTCAGAGACCTCTGGGACAACATTATACACAACAATATTTGAATTATAGGGGTCCCAGAAGAAGAAGAGAAAACAAAAGGGACTGAGAAAATATTTGAAGAGATTATAGTTGAAAACTTCCCTAATATGGGAAAGGAAACAGCAAATCAAGTCTAGGAAGCACAGAGAGTCTCATACAGGATAAATCCAAGGAGAAACACGCCAAGACACATATTAATCAAACTATCAAAAATTAAATACAAAGAAAAAATATTAAAAGCAGCAAGGGAAAAGCAACAAATAACATACAAAGGAATCTCCATAAGGTTAACAGCTGACCTTTCAGCAGAAACTCTGCAAGCCAGAAGGGAGTGGCAGGATATATTTAAAGTGATGAAAAGGAAAAACCTACAACCAAGATTACTCTACCCAGCAAGGATCTCATTCGGATTTCATGGAGAAATTAAAATCTTTACAGACAAGCAAAAGCTAAGAGAATTCAGCACTACCAAACCAGCTCTACAACAAATGCTAAAGGAACTTCTCTAGGCAAGAAACACAAGAGAAGGAAAAGGCCTGCCATAACAAACACAAAACAATTATGGAAATGGTAATAGGAACATACATATTGATCATTACGTTAAATGTAAATGAATTAAATGCTCCAACCAAAACACACAGACTGGCTGAATGGATAGAAAAACAAGACCCATATATATGCTGTCTACAAGAGACTCACTTCAGACCTAGGGACACATACAGACTGAAAGTGAGGGGATGGAAAAAGATATTCCATGCAAATGGAAATCAAAAGAAACCTGGAGTAGCAATTCTCACATCAGACAAAATAGACTGTAAAACAAAGACTATCACAAGAGACAAAGGACACTACATAATGACCAAGGGATCAATCCAAGAAGAAGATATAACAATTGTAAATATTTATGCATTCAACATAGGAGCACCTCAATACATAAGGCAAATCCTAACAGCCATAAAAGGGAAAATTGACAGTAACACCATAATAGTAGGGGACTTTAACATCCCAATTTCACCAACGGACAGATCAACCAAAATGAAAATAAATAAGAAAACACAAGCTTTAAATGACACATTAAACAAGATGGACTTAATTGACATTTATAGGACATTCCATCCAAAAAAACAGAATACACATTTTTCTCAAGTGCTCATGGAACAGTTTCCAGGATAGATCATATCTTGGGTCACAAATCAAGCCTTGGTAAATTTAAGAAAATTGAAAGCATATCAAGTATCTTTTCCAACCACAACACTATAAGACTACATATTAATTACAGAAGAAATCTGTAAAAAATGCAAACACATGGAGGCTAAACAATACGCTACTAAATAACCAAGAGATCATGAGGAAATCAAAAAATACCTAGAAACAAATGACAATGAAAACATGACAGCCCAAAATGTATGGGATGCAGCAAAAGCAGTTCTAAGAGGGAAGGTTATGGCAATACAATCCTACCTCAAGAAACAAGAAATCTCAAATAAACAACCTAACGGTACACCTAAAGCAATTAGAGAAAGAAGAACAAAAAAACCCAAAGTTAGCAGAAGGAAAAAAATCATAAAGATCAGATCAGAAATAAATGAAAAAGAAATGAAGGAAACGATAGCAAAGATCAGTAAAACTAAAAGCTGTTTCTTTGAGAAGATAAACGAAATTGATAACCCACTAGGCAGACTCATCAAGAAAAGAAAGGAGAAGACTCAAATCAACAGAATTAGAAATGAAAAAGGAGAAATAACAACTGACACTGCAGAAATACAAAGGATCATGAGAGATTATGACAAGCAACTATATGCCAATAAAATGGACAACCTGGAAGAAGTGGAGAAATTCTGAGAAGAGGACAACTTTCCAAGGCTGAATCAGGAAGAAATAGAAAATATAAACAGACCAATCACAAGCACTGAAATTGAAACTGTGATTAAAAATCTTCCAACAAAAAAAGCCCAGGACCAGATGGCTTCACCGGTGAATTCTATCAAACATTCAGAGAAGAGGTAATACCTATCCTTCTCAAACTCTTCCAAAATATAGCAGAGGGAGGAACACTCTCAAACTCATTCTACAAGGCCACCATCACCCTGATACCAAAACCAGACAAAGGTGTCACAAAAATAGAAAACTAGGGACCAATATCACTGATGAACATAGACAAAAATCCTCAACAAAATACTAGCACACAGAAACGGAAAGCACATTAAAAGGATCATACAGTATGATCAAATGGGGTTTATCCCAGGAATGCAAGGATTCTTCAATATACGCAATTCAATCAATGTGATATATTATATTAACAAATTGAAGGATAAAAACCATATGATCATCTCAATAGATGCAGAAAAAGTTTTGACAAAATTCAACACCATTTATGATAAAAACTCTACAGAAAGTAGGCATAGGGGGACTTACTTCAACATAATAAAGGACATATATGACAAACCCACAGCCAACATCATTCTCAATGGTGAAAAACTGAAACCATTTCCACTAAGATCAGGAACAAGACAAGGTTGCCCACTCTCACCACTATTATTCAACATAGCTTTGCAAGTTTTAGCCACAGCAATCAGAGACGAAAAGGAAATAAAGGGAATTTACATTGGAAAAAAGTAAAACTGTCACTGTTTGCAGATGACATGATACAATACATAGAGAATCCTAAAGATGCTATGAGAAAATTACTACAGCTAATCAATGAATTTGGTAAAGTTGCAGGATACAAAATTAATGCACAGAAATGTCTTGCATTCCTATACACTAATGATGAAAAATCTGAAAGAGCAATTAAGGAAACACTCCCATTTACCACTGCAACAAAAAGAATAAAATACCAAGGAACAAACCTATCTAAGGAGACCAAAGACCTGTATGCAGAAAATTATAAGACACTGATGAAATAAATTAAAGATGATACAAACAGATGGAGAGCTATACCATGTTCTTGGATTGGAAGAATCAACATTGTGAAAATGACTATACTACCCAAAGCAATCTACAGATTCAATGCAATCCCTATCAAACTACCAATGGCATTTTTCACAGAAGTAGAAGAAAAAGTTTCACAATTTGTTTGGAAACACAAAAGACCCCGAATAGCCAAAGAAATCTTGAGAAAGAAATACAGAGCTGGAGGAATCAGGCTCCCTGACTTCAGACTATAGTACAAAGCTACAGTAATCAAGACAGTATGGTACTGGCACAAAAACAGAAATATAGATCAATGGAATAGGATAGAAAGCCAAGAGATAAACCCATGTACATATGGTCACCTTATCTTTGATAAATGAGGCAAGAATATGCAATGGAGAAAAGACAGCCTCTTCAATAAGTGGTGCTGGGAAAACTGGACAGCTACATGTAAAAGAATGAAATTAGAACACTCTCTAACACCATACACAAAAATAAACTCAAAATGGGTTAAAGACCTAAATGTAAGGCCAGACACTATAAAATTCTTAGAGGAAAACAAAGCAGAACACACTATAACATAAATCACCCCAAGATCCTTTTTGACCCACCTCCTAGAGAAATGGAAATTAAAACAAATGGGACCTAATGAAACTTAAAAGCTTTTGCACAGCAAAGGAAACCATAAACAAGATGAAAAGACAACCCTCAGAATGGGAGAAAATATTTGCAAACGAAGCAATAGATAAAGTGTTAATCTCCGAAACATACAAGCAGCACATGTAGCTCAATTTCAAAAAAACAAACAACCCAATCCAAAAATGGGCAGAAGACCTAAAGAGACATTTCTCCAAAGAAGATACAGATTGCCAACAAACACATGAAAGGATGCTCAACTTCACTAATCATTAGAGAAATGCAAATCAAAACTGCAATGAGGTATCACCTCACATGATCAGAATGGCCATCACCAAAAAACCTACAAACAATAAATGCTGGAGAGGGTGTGGAGAAAAGGGAACCCTCTTGTAGTGTTGGTGGGAATGTAAATTGATACAGCCACTATGGAGAACAGTATGCAGGAAGTTCCTAAAAAAACTAAAAACAGAACTACCATATGACCCAGCAATCCCACTCCTGGGCATATACCCTGAGAAAACCATAATTCAAAAAGAGTCATGTACCACAATGTTCATTGCAGCACTATTTACAATAGCTAGGACATGGAAGCAGCCTAAGTGTCCATCGACAGTTAATGGATAAAGAAGATGTGGCACTTATATACAGTGCAATATTACTTGGCCATAAAAAGAAATGAAATTGAGTTATTTGTAGTGAGGTGGATGGACCTAGAGTTTGTCATAGAGAGTAAAGTAAGTCAGAAAGTGAAAGACAATTACCATATGCTAGCACATATATATGGAATCTAAAAAAAGAAAATGCTTCTGAAGAACCTAGGGGCACACAGGAATAAAGACGCAGATGTAGAGAATGGACTTGAGGACATGGGGAGGGGAAGGGTAAGCTGGGAAGAAGTGAGAGAGTGGCATGGACATATATATACTACCAAATGTAAAATAGATAGCTAGTGGGAAGCAGCTGCATAGCACAGGGAGATCAGCTCGGTGCTTTGTGACCACCTAGAGGGGTGGGATAGGGAGGGTGGGAGGGAGAAGCAAGAGGGAGGGGATATGGGGATATATGTGTAAGTATAGCTGATTCACTTTGTTGTACAGCAGAAACTAACACAACAATGTAAAGCAATTATACTCCAATAAAGATGTTAAAAAAAAAAAGTGTGGGGCTTCCCTGGTGGCGCAGTGGTTGGGAGTCCGCCTGCCTATGCAGGGGACACGGGTTCGTGCCCCGGTCCGAGAAGATCCCACATGCTGTGGAGCAGCTGGGCCTGTGAGCCATGGCCACTGAGCCTGTGCGTCCGGAGCCTGTGCTCTGCAACGGGAGAGGCCACTACAGTGAGAGGCCCGTGTACCGCAAAAAAATAAAAATAAGTGTGAATACAAATGTTTATTGAAAAATTAAATAGAATTGCTTTCTTCTAGGTGTCTCCCATAAAAGAAGGGATCAGGGAAGACCTGGAAATTCTCTTCTCAGGCTTGGGAATGTGTTATTAGGAGGGCTCAGATGATGGCTACCGAGAATCCGCTGGACTCCCTAGCGGTGACACTTAGCACTGGGGGTGATAGTGTGTGGCGTAGCTGCAGCCCACTCACTTCCTGGGGCCTTCGCTGTCTCCAGAGGCTGGTGCTCATTTCTACTCCGGAACCCTTCCAGTGGATGTTTTTACTAAGGTAGCAAAATAGATTTGTGGAAACAGCACAAGCTTTGGAATT